>NW_026294418.1:0-114644 GCF_007827085.1 Peromyscus californicus insignis | reverse complement strand
TAATCAAATATATCACTATTATGTAATATATACACACCAAATAGTATATTGTTTATAGAAACAAAGACATGGAACTAATCTGAACATATCCACTAAGAGAGGAAGCAGTGGATATATTATGTAATCTGTCCCCAGTGTAATAGTTTAGATAATTTATTGGATTATAACAAATTTAAAAGCATGTATTAAAATTGTTCCGGTTTACTTGATTTCTGCGAAGTATTATTGAAAAAAATGTATAAATAAATCTGCATGTCATCCTCATTCTTTTGTAAAGTACTGTTAAACTTGTCTTATCTGTTGTATGTATATTTATTCTATCCACATGGGTTTGGGGACATTAAATTAAGTGGACATGGGTACATTACCTTATGCATGTTGGGTCGGGTTACAAGGCTAGATCTGAAATCAGGAGAAGAGTGTGTTGAGGGTTAAATATAGGCTGTGGGATGAGATCTGAAGCAGTTGACTAGAGATACTACCTCCAGATAGCCTCTGCATGCAGCCTGGATTTCTATCTCAGGAGGTAATGTAAACATTTTTGCATAATGGCAACCACTTATTTTCCTTTGTGATTGTTCATGTTCACTGTGTATTTTTATTGTAATTATAGAATTTCCTTATTTACTTTTACATGTTAATTTATTATTTGTTATTCCTCTTTAAGAATATGGTGCTTTCTATGTTCTGGATATTGTGCCAAATGAAACAGTATGGGAATTGCAACTGTAATTTAATTCAGATTATTAATGTTCCTTATGATGTTAAGAATTGTCGAAGAAAGACATTAGAATCACATTTTAATAGCTCTAAATTATTGTAAAATAAGGAATAAATTGGTCCTCGTCTTCAGATTTTAAATGGGCACCCACTAAACACTGCAGAACTGTTGCGATTTCTATGCATAGTTAACAGACCAGTATTGACAACAAGCCTCAGCAGGAGCTTACAATAAACAATTAAAACATGAGTGTATTAACACCTTTATGTTTATGAGAATGTACTTGCATGCATCCTAACACAATGATCGCGGTGTTGTTTTCTAGCAATAACAATCCACACTGTAGGCAGTCCAATTTATTGAAAACATCCCTTATTATTCCAGCTTTTTAAATGTTGTCAGGGGTTGGGGAGATGACTCTATAGTTAATGCATTTGCTGTGTATGCATGTGGACCAAGTTTGGATCTCTATACTCGAGTAAAAGCTGGGGAGACGCCCCTCTGTAATCACAGTGGGCAGAGATAAAGGATGATCAGAGCAAGCTGAGTAGATAGAATACCCAGAGACAGCAAGCTTGAGTATAGTAAGAGACTATGTCTCAATATATGAGGGTGGTGGATGAAGCTATTTGATGTCAACCTTGGGCACATGAATACACGTGCATGTCCACCTATGTGAATGAACAAATACACAATACACACATACACACACACACACACACACACACACACACACACACACACACACACATGCACACACACACACGCAAAATACCCCACCAAAATAAAAACAAGAACAAAATACTGTGTTCTTTATATTGATGTGTAAACAAAGCTTAATTTAGTTTTGTTCAAGTTCATCATTGAGTGATTTCCTTTATGCTTGCCAACTTGAAGAATGTGAATGTTGCAAGTTCTCGAAACATACTGTATATAGATACCCAATGTCAAATTGACAGGTTTTTTTTTCTCCTGGTGACTTGATGTCTGAGCTAGCATTTAATTGTTTCTTTACATACAATAGTGCTCACAACACACTTTCCCTTCTCTCTTGAGCTGAAATACCAACTATGTAACAGATTCCCAAGATAGGTGCATCAATAAAAGTTGTCTTTGGTATCCCTTAAGTGGTCTGTGTTTCAGCTCAAAAGAGAATGAGTGTTGTGAATAAACAGCTTGATGTAAAATGTACATGTATAGGTTGAATAAGTTCTTTAGCATGCCTCTCTGAATAATGTAAATGTATTCACATTGTCATGAGTAACATGGGACCAACAATACACTCCTTGGGAACAGGCTGTTCTCTGAGTTCTTTTCAGAAGAGTAGAGATTGGCTAATGCACAGACACTGATGTCAGTGAAGGGAAGAATTATTGGGTCTCTTTTTCCAGACTTACCAATCAAATAAATCTACATGGATTATTGTCCTTTAATTGGGAATTTGGGAGTGCAGAATCTGGGCTCATTTCTAACATCTGAATGTTTCTGTCTGTGTCTTAGGCATGGGCTTTGCTGATTGTTCCAAATACATGCATGGGAATGAATGCATACTAATATATCTAATATTTACATATTAAATGTATATTCATGAGTACTAGAGAATTCATAGAATAAAAGTTTTTACATGATGCAATTTCCACAGCTCACATTTAGAGATTTTTTCCAATTGTGTCCTATGAAAAAAGAAAAAAAACCCAGCATTTTAAATATTAACTACTTGGCTCTTGCTGCACTCTTACCCAGATATGAAGCCATTGAAATATGTGTGTCTGCTGAAAGTGCCACCTGCACAATGCTAGATTAAAAGGAACATACACACACACATACACACACCATACTACAACACACACTACAACACATAACACACACACCTACACCACACCATGTACACACCACACACACCACACACGCACCATAACACAAACACACACTACTACTACAACACACACACCACACACACATTCACCACAACACACACACACACACACACACACACACACACACACACACACACACACACACACACTGCACACACACACATGCAGAGTGAAAGAGGGGATGGGAGAATCTGTGTATCTGCACTGTTCTCATCTGCCTTTGTCATGGCCCCCTCCATTCAAAGTCCCAGAGAGTTTGGATTCGTATTTGCTGGCAGTGGGGTTGGAGTTTGGAATTCTCACTATGGTGTTTTCCAGAGTCCAGTGATGTTAGTTTCACAGCGGTAACCACTATGGATATATTCTCAGGCTTTTCTAAAGTATGTAAATGCTTCCATTAATACACATTGGCGCTATGTTTTATTTATTTTCAAAAGAAAGAAAGAAAGAAAGAAAGAAAGAAAGAAAGAAAGAAAGAAAGAAAGAAAGAAAAAGAAAGAAAGAAAGAAAGAAAGTTGATTGGAAACAGAAATTTGATTGACTTACATTTCTTTAATGTGGTTGTGACAAAGATGAATTTGCCAGAAACTAATGTGTTTTTAAGAAACTGTGGTTTCATTTACATATAAAGTAAATGAAAAATTCAAAACTTAAGTAATAAAAGAAAAAGAAATGAGGGAATGCTTTTCAGGGTTTTGTGTTCATTTTGTGAAATAATGAACATTTTTAGTTTCTTAGGTAATTCTAAAGGTAGAATGGAATGAATCCATTTGTCTTGTTAGAAGTAGGAACCTACTTCCTCTTTTTATATTTTCAATAAATTTAAGTGCTGCAATCACTGTCCATTCACCTTCCAAGCTGTTAATGTTGCATCAACTATCTGTCATCTGTCATCTAGCTTGCCAATTATCCCTGACAGGGAGTCTTGAACAATGTGCGTACTGGGCCTGGTTGATAAAAATATAGATTTTCATGAAGGAGAATTTTATTTTATATCAAAGTTAGAAGAGCATATCTCTGATGTTATTAATCATCATAACTATTTGAATCATTTCTCAGTGCATTTGGGATAAAGTGTGTGGAATAAAGTTGCATTGATTTATCGGCTTGTTTATTTATTTTGTTACTGCTGCTGGGCATGGACGCTGGGGCCTTGCATAATAGGCAAGCACCAACTTAGAGAGCCACCTCCTTTAGCCCTGAATCCTCTTTACTTGGGTTGGAATGCTTCCTCTGTAATGTTTGTATCAATGTGAGGTAAACGTCAATGTTTTTATGTTCTTCCGTAGTCCTACTGACATTTTCTTATTTCAACTTAGATAGATACCTTAACTTGGCGCAGAGCTTGTCAACTGTGCTCACATAGTAAATGGCAGAGAGGTAAGGTATTGATTGCCCCAGTTCCCAGGTGAGACCTGAATGCAATGGGAACTCTCATATCTATCAACAGCAAGGCGAAGCCTCTTCATTCTAACTTGACTCAGTTCCTATGCTGAAGTGTTAAACTATGATAAAAGACAGATAGCAAGGCTACCAAACACATAAAATTTTTTCCTGAATAATGAATACATATCTGCACCCATTTGCAAGAAATCTCATATATGTGAAGTACATAGCTGATCTATGAACGCTATGCTCTTACAATTTATATTTACAAATGATAATTTTCTGATTATCCCATATGATGATGATTTACAGTCTGCCCTAATAAAATACAAGTATAGCTGGGTTATCAGCAATCGTTTATGAGTCTATAAATAATGATAGATATAAAGCTATTAAAGAAATTCTGAATGACATAACCAACACACACACACACACACACACACACACACACACACACACACACACGTGCACATGTGCACACATACACACACACACACACACGTGTACACACACACACACACACACACACACACACACACACACACACACACGTACATGCTCTTCACATAGAGGTGTTCCTTGTGATTTGGTCCCAAATGTAGCATTTCACTCCTGACCTCATCCAAAGCATTTATTTTTTTTTTCTGTCTAGTGACCGCTACATTTTTTTCAATTTTTTATTTTTCTTCTCAGAATTAAAAGCTGACTCTTTTTCAGCTATTTGGCTTATGTAGAAATGGTTTTTAATCACTGAAAATCTTATGACATGTATATTATAACCATTAGAAATTTCCAAGAACAACCAGGTGATGGATAGTAGACAAGTTTCTGTCCATACTAAAATGAATGATCACCCCCATATATTTTTGGGCGAGTAAATTTAAAACTGTATCCAATAAACTGAATACGTCATGGCTCTACAGATACACTAAAAACCTGCAAAGATAAGTCTTACAGTACAAAATTGCTGCATTGAGTTTTTTCCACATGTAACAGTCTACCTGTAGGAGAAAGGAGAAACACGATCCTCTTCTTGCTTGGAGACTCAGCTGTCTATGCTATGGCAAGGAGCTGTGTTTACACAGAAAAATGATTCTTCTTTATTATATATGCTACTGAATCCACTAATGGGCAAATCGAAGAAAGCATTCTCCAGGGGTGAAATGAAAGACCATTCCATATGCCCATCTATTTATATTCTCACCACACCTCTGATCATACTCTACCTTTTGCTGTCTCCAGACCTGTTTTTTGTGCAGGTCAAATTACCTTCCATTTTATATATATATATATATATATATATATATATATATATATATATATATATATATATATATATATATATATATATATATTCAACAGCTGATTCAACATCTCAACTGTTATTAGCTTCCTCTTTAACACCATCTCCTCTAACACAACACAAAGGCAATTTTTAACTGATCTTACATAAAAAGAATTTGCATAGGTTGATATGCATCGTGAAGAAACATGCGCCCTTATTTCATATGCATGGATATACCTGCCAAAGGATTTCGTATTATTGCTTACTTGGTTCAGTTTTTTTTTATTTAATAATAATAATTGTAACTGAGTTCATGTTTAAGCAGTAAATCTCAAGAAAATGATGGGAATAGCCAGAGTTTAAGGATTTGAAGTATTTTTATTGTGTTTTAATTTTAACAAGAAGTTATGATTTGATTTACATTCAATTGCCCACAACTTTCTAGTGTTCAGTGTTTCTATCGCTCCACATACCCTTCCACGTCTATTTAGCTAAAGTAGTTGAAGATTTACAAAGTACTTATGTTCTAAAAATATATCAAAGAACTTCAAAACTTACATTTAGTCCTCCAAAACCTCCCATTTTGCAAATCCAGTATCCAGCTCAGTGACTTCAACAGACCCAGCAAAGCAGTAGACATCTATGCATATCAAAGGCAGAACCCTACCTAGTAATAATGGTTAAAAGTTACTGCTATTACATCAGCAAATTGTAAAATTATTGAGCATTAACATATATGGTTCATATTTGATCTATCTTGTAAGCATTTTTCTTTTAATTCATCAAATGAATTACCAGGATTTAGAGACCCTGATAATAGAACCCACATATTTCCATCTCAGAAAGTTCCAGAAATTGGAATCCATGTATATTTTAATGCAAGGCTGATATTCCTTTCTGTTCTTTTTATCCTACTATATTTGCTCATTTGACTGCTTTGCATCATTTTTGGAGTGAAGAAGAAAATGTGTCTTGCAAAAGCTTACACATCTTATCTGTGAACACTTCCTAAAGCAAGTCCATCCAGCCCTCTGTGCTCATCACAAACGCTGCCGGTTTTTTTTTTTTTTTTTTTTTAAGAGATTAAGTGTCTGCAGGACTAAAGCATGAACAACTCTTTGCCTTGAATAAGATTGTTGATTCACAAGGTCTAAGTGAGTTTGATCTGTTACTCTTCACCCTCTGGGGCTTTAGTCTTAGGACTGCAAGGGCAGAGTGGAGGGTCCATGGGGTTCACTTTGTCTTATAACACTGGAATGAGCTGGCATTGAGTGATCCAGTTCATCTATTTCCTATGCAGCGATCAATACACGTAGTGGTATTCATTTATTATCAGAGCAGGAGAAAGGATCCTTTCTGGCACATTCTACCACTTCCTTCGCTATACCTTTTAGGATGCTGGGCACTGAGCGGTTAATCACTTCATGGTTTTTCTAAACTCTATGCATGACAAACAGAAGACGAGGACAATCAAAGAAAGGTCAACTTCTCCCTGAAGAACTGTATGCAAGCTGAACTCGAACTTGGCTTCTCGGGTTCAGTGTCACGTACACATGAGTTTGCCAAGGCTACCCACCAATTGTGTCACAGGAGAGCTAGCCTCAGTTGGAGAGATTGGAAGCCCACCATCAAGGGTTCTGCAGGATTGTTGGCTTTTTCTGAGCCTTCCCTTCTCGACTCGTTTCACTCTGAACTCAGAGGACCTTTCCTCTGTGTGTGCACCACCACCCCAGGTCCCTGGGGTGCCTGTCTTCTGAGAATACCACCGTGAGGTCCACTCTTATGACCACATTTACACTGTGTCTCTGCAAATACCCTTTCTCTAAATACAGTAACGCTGGCACCAGAACTTCAACTGATGAATCTGAAGATAACACAAATCAGTCAGGAACAGTGTCAGTTACACACACAGACATCTACGTGGGATAAAGAGTGAGAATGTCAAGTGCAGTTTGCTGGGGAATAGGCTAAATGAAGCATGGTTACCTTATCCTGAGATCCAAATCCTAAGTCTGACTCTTGTCTATTATGCTAACAGTGTCCGTTTTCTCAGCCTCAGGGCTTTTCTTTTAACCTGAGAGTATACTGATACCTGGCTCCTATGTTGCCCGTCAACCTCTTTAAGTTTTTCTAAAATTATTAATAGCACTATTCATTATACAAAATAACAGGCTTCCTCATAACATTTTCGTTCATGTGCATTATGTACTTTGCTCATATTTACATGCATTACCCTCTCTTGTCCCCTCCATCTATTGATCCTTTTCCTCTCACCAAAGAGTAAAACAGTACACTTTCTATTTTGCACACACACACACACACACACACACACACACACACACACACACACTTTAAATAGTGACTCTGCATACAAGATCACATGTAAGCCATTTGTCCTTCCGAGAGGTTTATTTCACTTAGCATAATGATGTCTGCAAATGACATAATGGCATTCTTTATAACTGAGTGAGATTCCCTGGTTTATACATTTTTCTTTGTGTGTTTATCTGTTGGTGGGTGGATTCCACTGCTTGTCTACTGTGCCTTGTTCAGCGATAGACAGGGGTGTTCCAGTGTCTCTGGCTGGGTGTCTTAGAGACCTCTGGGGATATTCCCAGGCTTGGTGGAGCTGGATTCCGTTTATTCACTGTTTTATATCCACTTAGGTGATGAGTGCGAGTGAGAAGTGGATATTGAAAGTTTGTCTGAAGGAGGCTTCTCTTTCATCCCTAGATTGAACGTTATAGAGATACACGTGAGAATAAAATTAAAGATAAGGAAATATAATACTTTACCAAGTATAGACAGATATCACTTTACTTAATCGTAATATTTATAATTTTATGTAATTGTGACATGCATCAGTCCAACTCAGAGAAAAGCACTTTGGATTCCTAAATATGATCATTAATTCATTGTTTGGACAATTTTTTAATTGAGTACTTGTGTACAGCCCATTGACCACAGTGCTGTGGAGTTAGACATGGCATGCATGTCTTGGAAAAATGTGTATTCTAGGTTTGATGACGTTTTGCCCTCACATTTAAACATTGCAAGAGCTGGGAGAAATAAGACCCATTGATAAAATAACATAAAGTCGCCGTTATTATTAAGTTGCCATCACTTGTTTTCCTGTGCCCAGGGCATGCAGAGAACACCACTCACACCAGGGTCTCTTGGATGGGCTTCTTTAGCGCTGCACAGAGACTAAGCTTTGGACTTCGGATGCCGCCGGGGGCTGGCTGGCCGCCCTGTCCAGCCCCGCCCTGCCGGCTGCTGGGCGCGTGGCACAGAGGGAGTGGGGCAGCTGAGTCCCCATCACCAGCCACCACCGCGCCAGGTATACTCGATAGGCTCTGCTCGCACAGGCACAGGCTTTGACTGGGCGCTGCCCCCAGCGACCTGGAGCCTCGGGTCCTTCCTTGGCGTCCCGAGGGTCTCACGTCCCAGTACGGGTGTCTCCGGAGCTCGAGTGGCTGTAGCTTAGGCTGGGCGGCTCCTGAGGCACCTGTTTGACAGCCTTGCACTAAATCAGAGAGCAAGCAACACCCGCCAGGAGCCCCGCGCACGCACATCACTCGCAGCTCCAGCGGATTAGAACTCGCGTCCTTGCTCCTCTCTGCAGTCCCATTTCAAGCTAACTCTGGCTTTAAGAAAAAGCCGAGTGGGTCCAGTTTCTGCAGCGCTTTCTTCTGCAAGATGGTAAGTGAGGAGCTGGCCTTAGCTAGTCCCGCTGCCAGAACCCCGGGGGCCCTGGAAAGACAATAAACTGCATTTAGAATGTATTCTGCCTTGGGAGATGCCTTTGTACTTTCCAACTAATATAGGCCATTTCTGCTGCCCCGCACCCCTTTATTATTTTCTGCTCCCTTTCCCTGCATATTTGCCGGCCAACCCCACCCCTTCCCCCTCACCCTGCACAGACCTTCCTTCCTTCCACCTGTTCCTCTAGATTATGCACATATTTGCAAACACTTAGATTTGAAATCCTCAGGAGTGTTTGGGGTTTGTTTTCCTCTCAGGTGTCGATTGCTTAATAGCTTAGCTCTGATTCCAAGAATAACCTCAAAAAAAGAGTCTACAAACATACTTTTAGAATAAAGGAAAATAGCACTTGACAAACTTTTGGCTGAATTTCCTCGGGCAGCACTGCCCAAGCTGTCCTTGCCTCAAAGGGATACCTTTTCAACCCTTCACTCACTGGCAGCAGGGGCCTAGGGTGACTCAAGTCACTCAATAACTTTTGTTCTTTTATTCTTATTTCCCTCCCCTCCTCCTCCCCCTCCTCCTCCTCCTCCTCCTCCCCCTCCTCCCCCCTCCTCCTCCTCCTCCTCCTCTTCCTCCTCTCCCTCCCCTTCCACTTCTTCCTCTTCTTCTCTACCCTCTTCCTTTACCCTACTCTCTGCCTTCTCGACGTTATGTCCGAGAAAGTTCTCAATGCAGCCCCAGGCTTGGAGTGGCCAGAGGAGTTTGCCCAAACCTGGATTCTGCTGCAAGGGATGTTTTTGACTTGATTAAACATTGACACATAAGTAAGAACGGGCCGTTGGACAGCTTAAGCCAGGAAGGAGGCAGACTGCCCACCCCTGCTTGGACATTTGGAAAGACCACATTTGAGATTTGAGGAGTGAGTGGGGCGGGGCAAGAAGGTGTTCACTGAATCAGAACGCAGTGGAGAAAGGCATGCCAGGCAACTACTGGTGGCACGGTAACCTGGAAAGGGCACTGAGGGTTAACGATGGAGGGAACTAGAACCCACCGCCTTTATTCTCAGCTTTTGAGTGTTTACTTGGATTAATGTCATGCTCCTGTGACTGGAGTTAGGGGCAAAGGGTATGTGATCATCTCTGTATACATATATGCGTACACATGTTTAGCCATTCTAGTGTAAGACACACATACACACACACACCTGATTCAGACTCCCAAATTGGGAGATTCCTGGATATGATGCCATGTAGAACTGTTCATTTAACCCTTTGTAGTCTGTGATCTTTGTCTTTCAAGGTTTTTAGAAATACAACCAAGATATCTACTACAGAGCAACAAGTAGTTCTTACATGTTTTAATCTAATCATGAAATCTAATTCTTTTTACTTAATATTTTAGACAGTTTATCGGTTGAGCCAGGCACTACAATAGGAAATACTCCTCTGATGTTGACAAACCTGGCCCATTCAATGCTAGTTATTTGGTGAAAGACTTTAGGGGCGTAGTGGATAATTCAAAGAACCTATTCCTTTTTAGTAATTATAGTCACACCATTCAAATATGTATCTGGACCTGTAGTTATTGCTTTTATTGTTTGTTTGCTTTCCCACCTATAATAATTTCTCTATGTTTCTCGACTCTCTCCCCCTCCTAACTGCCATCATGCCGTCTCCCATACCCCCATCAAACTGAAATTCACAGAACACCATTCTGCCTTGCCAAGATCAGTATTTTGTAGGAGGCCAGAGTTATAATTGCCCGTATTCCACTGCAACGTCAGAATCTAGTGTTGATGTTTCCAAGGAGACTTGGGTCTCTTTCTGGGCTGCTGGTCTCCTGGACAACGCTGAGACCCAACAAGCACCACAGACACAGGGTAAGTTTTACTCTTCTGCTTTGCTTGGATCTTTTCACAGCCCTGAGGCTGTAAGCATCAAGGACTGGGACTCTACAGAAAAAGTGGTATTATAGAGAATTTAAGTGAGCACTAAGACTCCTGGATGTTTTAGCAGGAAAATTAGTTGTTCTGTACACATCAACTAGTACAAATAAAACCCTTCCTCTTGTATGCTTATTTCCTACATTTTGTAATTCTTGGAGATTGCCAACTCATGGAGTAACTTTGGGTCTGTTGCACAGTTTCATAAACAGCAGTC
This sequence comes from Peromyscus californicus insignis, assembly GCF_007827085.1. Lineage (NCBI taxonomy): Eukaryota > Metazoa > Chordata > Mammalia > Rodentia > Cricetidae > Peromyscus > Peromyscus californicus. The sequence continues at coordinate 103,508 of NW_026294418.1, read as the reverse complement.
TGGAAGCACATTTTTGGAGTTAAAAATATTAGGTGGAGAATTTATTTTGTAATTTGGTGAGATCCATGTGACCTTGAGAGAAAAAAAAATCAAGAATGAGTAGCAAAGTTTATTTCATCGTACAAATTCTGTGAACAATACTTCACACCTGGAAATAACCATTTTCCCCTTCACATATACACTTCAAATTTAGAGAGATCTCCAATGTTGGTGGAAATGATATGCAACATTATCATTGGCCTGAAGCTTAATGAATATTTTTATCCCATACTGCAGGGATTTCTGCATTAATGCTGGTTTCTGTAAAACTTTCAGGCACCTCAGAATTAGACACCTGTGCATCCATTCTGCCCCCCCAAGGTATTTTAGAGACTCTGGGGAGGGGTATGAAAAGATGCTGAAGCAAAAATCAAAATGAATGAACCGTGTGTTGTGGAGGAAGTTGTTCAGTTTTGCCTTTTTACTATAAGCAAAAGCAGGAGTGGAGTGTCTCAGGATGTGAACCCAAGTTTCATTTTTACTTTCTTGCTCACCTTCCAATTTAATACTAAATGTTTCAACAACAACATTTTAAGTCCTACAGGCAGGTCAAATGTGAATGAAGCCAAGGTTGGAGAGGGAAAACTAGAGTACATTAGCATGCAGAAACAGCTTCTTTTCATTGACGGGGATAGCTTGCTGTAAAATATGAAAAACAAAAAACTTTGAAAAAAACATTAAAATATACATATATAGACACTTGACATAGAGTAAGTATGGTATAACAGTGAAATCGCCATAACATTATTCAGAGAAACAAGAAGCACATCGCTAAGGTAAATGGGGGTAAGGGTTGTGGATTTGACTCAGCCATGGAGTGCTTCTACAGCATGTACACAGTCCTAGTTTTAATGTCCAGCACTAATAAAGAAATAAATACTGGAAAATGTTATCATACCATGACATAATATTCTGAACAAATTCTGTCCTTCAGATTTCACAAGTGGGACGAGTGAGAGGAAAATATACAGCATCACAATATAGGATTTGATTATGGAGCCAAATATCATACTATCAAATGCTAAAAACCAGAAAGTAACATGAACACTAGAAAATGGAAGTGGAATTGCAATATTGTGCCTAGTGGAAAGGCAGGGTCATTAAGTATTTCTATGAAGTACTGGTATGGAAGAGACAGCCTTTATTAACCTAACCAGTAAGAATGTACATCTACATTTTAGAAGCTGCTCAGCTCCTAAAATACATGTCTTTGGCCACTTTTGTAGTGCATAAATATTTGCTTACTTCCTTCTTCTGAAACAGTTAAAAGTTTTGTTTTCCTGTGTGAAATAAAAGTAATTAAATCTATTAAACTTTAGAAGTTCTTTGTGAGTATTTATCACACGGTTCTAAATACGTTTATTCATCTGTTTTGTATTTTCACATAGAAGCATCCTGTGACTTAAATGTCCCTGTTCTGGACTCATGTTCATGGGAAGAGGCTCAGCTCTCCTCCCAGCTCTACAGAAATAAGCAGGTATGGATAGGTAGCAAGAACATTGAGACTAACTAGCCTAGTTTCATAAAACCCACTCTCCCCTGAGTCTCCCTTTACTTCAAATTGCTTTTTAGTTTTAAATATGTTTCTTTTTTATAAATTCACACTAGCTCAGTGCTTGTTGTGACTCCAAAGAGATAAATGTCAAATGAACAGGCTCACAGAAACAGAGGCTCTGAGAAAACTTAGGGGTGACTTCTCAATTAACCAAATTCTTTTTCCTTGTCTGTGAAATATTTCAGCAGCCCTTCTCTGAGGCTGCTGCAAAGACCAAGGGATGAATACAGCAGTGTTTTAAATGATAAACGCAGCTCATCTTTGAGAGGAGGGATGATGATAAAGGTTTCCCAAAGATCACTTCTTCCTCCGGGTCTCCTTTGTGGCTGTTCCCAACTAGCAGTTTTATTTATTGGACACACTGTCCTACCTTGAGGCTGGGAACAGCCAGGTCATATCTCCTGCTTTTATTTTCATAAATGTGCAAGGAAGGAGTCCAGCCAAGCCTTCTACCATCTTTCCTATATTTAAACAGTTCCGTGCGGCTCACTTTCCTCCCTCCCCACCTGACTCCCTGTGGTTACAATTTTGAAAGTCATCTGATCTCTTCAAACACTTCGTAATGAATGGGCTATGCAGGGCGCAAATTGAACAGTCAGGTGGTAGGGAGTGTAGATGTGATTTAAGACTCAGAGAACCAGGGCTCTTTGAAAGTATGTTCAGAAAACAAACAAGAATAATCAAGTTTAAGAAGGTTGGGGAGCAGTGCGTTGTTATTGGGTTACAAAGCCAATAGAGGGGAGCACCCTTCACTATTGTACGCTTCTTGCAGCTCCAGGACACTCTAGTACAGAAGGAGGAAGAACTTGCTAGGCTACATGAAGAGAATAATCACCTCAGACAATACCTGAATTCTACTTTGGTTAAATGTCTGGAAGGAAAGGCCAAGGTATGTAATTATCTGTTTTCTAAGTGCAAGGCAGTAACTTGACAGAGGAAACCACTGCTGACACCCCATGATTAAATACTTTAAGTTTACTGAACAAGATGTCTTCATGGGAGTTAGTAGGATGGATAATTTTCCTTAAGGAAATATATAACTTCAACAGGATTTTTATATACCATTTTCCGCAAGTTTCTAGTTTCAGATTTTTAGCTCAACATCACAGAGGGAATTAAGGACAGAAGTTAATCAGAGGAATTGCTAAGACTACTGGAGTTCATAAAGAGTGGAATATTGGAGTAGAAATCAAATGTAAAAAATATCAGTAATTCTAATTATGTGTTAGATGTTAGCTGAAGTTCTTCCTCAGGGCCTTTGCTGTCGTAATTGATAAATGGATGGGCCAAGAGCCTTGGTAAGAATCTCTCTGGGGGCTGTGGGGATGGCTAAGTTAAGTACAGTGCTTTATGTGCATCCATTAAGAACTGAGTTTGGATCCTGAGGTGTTCACATTAAGCCAGGCACAGCAGCACTCATCTCTGCAATCCCAGCAGATAAGAAGGAAGCAGAGACAAGTAGATCCTTGCATCCCACTGGCTGCGCAGCCTAAGAAGATCAGTGAGAGACCTTTCCTGAAAATATAAGGTGGAGAGTGTAGAAGCCTACACACACGCATGCGTGTGCGCACACTCACACACACACACACACACACACACACACACACACACACACACACACACACATACACACACACACACACAGAGAGAGAGAGAGAGAGAGAGAGAGAGAGATATCTGAATCTGAAATGCTATGGTTGTACCTGGGCTCCAGGTGTCTCCCCTGGTGATTACAGATATGCAAGCACTCTTTCCCCTGAACTTTTAAGTGAACTCAAGGATAAATAGTTCACTTGTAACCTTTTTGTTCTTCCTTTCTTTAATTTTTCACATTTCAGTTTGCATTTTCTATCATTCTTATTACTATGTCTAACATCAGTTTTATCTTACTTCTGGACAAACTATGGCATTATTTGATGTAAATTTGATGCTACCTCCTGCTTTTGAGTTCAGAGAGAGTCATTAAATTTGACTCCTTTGCAATCCAGTTAGCTTTGACCAATGAAAACACATCTTTATAGTTATTAGTCTGGGATCCTAACATCAGATATCAATCCATAAAAGATCATTAAGTGATATTAATTGAGAAGTTTTAATTTTGTTGATATCAGTTTTCTAAATTTAGAATAATATAATACATGATATGGGAGTGTTTTGAAAGTTAGTATCATAAACAAAGGAGGTAGTGAATAGTGTTGAAATCAGACATTCTGTCTAGATTCAGATACATAAAGTTTAAATCTAGACTAAGGAGAACTCAGCTGATCACTAACATGGCTGTGTTTTTATTTATTAATCATTTTAAGAGCATCTGCATCCAATGAAAAAAACATATAAGCAATTGTTTATAAATTATGGTCCCACTTATTTACTTATAAATAAGTTTAGTAAGTGTCAGCTGCTATTGGCATCAGCGTTTATTTCTTTTAGTTGAAATCTTATAGATGTCTTCAGCTTCCTTCAATTTGTAAAAACTGAATAAAGAGCATGAATCAAAGTAACAAATTATTAAGGATGTTTACTCAACAAACAGTAGCTAATTGATTAGTTTTGCTTGTGTGGGGACACACAAGACATTTAGCTGTTTTTTTTCCCCTAAGCAATTGGGTGAACAGTAACTATCCAAAGAAATACAATTTTCCAATATTGCTTTTACAGAAATTGCTGTCATCAGATGAGTTTTCCAAAGTGTGTGGAAAACTCAGAAAAGAGAAGAGGAAACCCAAAGAGCACAGACATCCACCTGCTGAGATACCCCAGTCCAAAACTGCCAAGAGAAACCTCTCCACAGAGTTTTCTAACTGTGAAGAACAACCTGGGCCCTGTGTGGACCCCTGGGTTCTTCAAACCCTTGGGTTGAAAGACCTAAACACCATTGATGACACCCTACCAGCTAACTACAGTGCCTTTGCCTCTCATCCCAGAACAGTGCCCAGTACATCCTCCCAATTTCTACATGATGCAGTTGGCTATGCAACTGTTCCTAGAGATCTACACCTTGACTATAGAGGGGGACAGAACACATGCCCCCCACGTCACTGCCATCCACCAGGAAGACTGCCACTGTTTTCCTACGCTTTCCAACCCTCCAGGAGGGGTGCAAACTCTTCCTTACCACAGTGTAGATGTGTCACCCAACAAGACAGAGGTGGCCTTCTCCACATCTCTGAGCCCTCACTGCAATGTGAAAACTCACTCTTTCCATCAGGGACAAGCCTTTGTGCGTCGAGATGAGGAGGGTGGCTGGAAGTTTACCTGGGTCCCTAAGCAGCCTTAGTGACCCCTCTTCTACCACAGCGTACTGCCAGGACCTCTGTTTACAAAGATGTCTTTCACACGGTCTTGACCACCCAGAACACAGCAGCTGCCTGCCTCCTGCCACTGCCAGTGTTCCTTTCGGTGACACACTCAAATCTGTAGGGCATGGTTGTCATGACAACACACTGATAGGCATCTGCTCTTCTTTAACTCATGATTGACTCGTTTACATGTCCATCCATGCAGTTGACTTCCTCCCTTTGCCCGACACCTGGAAATGCATTTTCTAATCACATGGGTTTTTCAAGACCAGAAAGTACTTTTCCAGTTATGGCCAGTTTAACAGCATATCCTTTTTGGTCAAATGGTCTACATGTTGCTTCTATGACTCCTCTGCTTGTCTTTATTTCTGAAAACTACTTTTAGAATGAGCACTATTTCTACTTCGCATACTTACTCCTAAATGGTCACAGACTGGGGGTGTGCCCATTGGCACTAGTGAAGACACACTACCAATGCGAGTAAACTTATGCCCAGGGAAGATCAAATAATTGTTTCATGCGATGTCCTCGAAGTGTCTTTTCAACAATGTTAATCTCACTGATAAGCAATACCAATGACATACTGTAGCAGTCAAAAGAATTACTGCTACTTTAAAGTACCATGTGGTATAAGTATCTCTATTGGCACCTGGCATTTTCATTCAAACTTTTTTTTGAAGGACTTAATTTAAAAGTGTGTGTGGGGGGGGGGGGATTCCTTAACTACACAGACCCTGACAACCCTGTCATTGGAAGAGTAGTCTAGCTTGCCTTTGCAATTGCCTTATCCTTTTTTAGCCTTCATTCAGCAATTCCCTCAAAAATATTTATAGGATACTTAGTATCCATGTTGGACAACACACTGTGACATGTGGTGAGTCCTAGACTCCTGCATGGGTTAACCTTGAAAAAGCTACTTCATTTGTGTGAAGGTTTAGTTTCCCCGACTCTAGAATATACAAGTTAGATTAGGCAATCACTAACATTCTGAGCTGAGTGTGAGTTCTATCAGCTTTAGTCCAAGATGACATCCCAGCCTATTCTTCCCTTTTTGATAAGTGATGCAGATAGTGTACAGGGTGAACCTTACTTACATACAATCAAAACAAGGATGATAACTATAAGCAATATATATTTACCATTACAAATTCTGTTCTGATCACAATATTCTTCAGTGTAAGCCAGTTTTGCATGGGAGAGTCATTTGCATCTACCAATAGAGACATGTTAATTTTCAAACTGTGCATTGCTTAAATGCAAATGCCCTCATCACGGATTTATCCTTTTCTAGATTAAAGACATGTTCACAAGAGTTTATTTCCTTTCCACCCTGTTCTTCTCAGAATTAAGCACATATCACGGACATGCACCTGTGCTGTCTGCACGTGGCCCCTTGCTATTTCTCTCTCTCTCCCCATTCCATCTCAGTCACTCACTTCACAGAATTTTTGTCTGACATGTGTACTGTCTTTAATTCTTTGTAACAAAGATGTTCCTTTGGTTTTTGTTCTTTGTTCGCTGATTTAGTTTGATCATCAAATCAAAGAATCTATGCTATAATCTTTATTGCTAATCAGTTTTGCTTATTATCCATGAAGGAGCTAATAGTATTCACTAGAGTGTTTTTATAACTTATGGAGCCATAGAACTTTTGACAGCTTTCTTTTCAAAGGACTGCCTTTTACTTTCTGGTATTCATATGAAAGCTCTGGTGGGTGACATCAATCTCATTATAGGATAGCAAACTGAGCATTAGAATTGATTGTATGTTACTCCGCTAGGAACTGAGTAAACAATGCAATTATTTTGAAAGTCAAATAAACAGAAAAACAAAATTAGCTACCAGGTATTTATGCTGCATTGTTTCAGTGCTGTATCATGTGATGCACACCATGAGGAAATGCCCAAGTTCAGCACAGTACATTTGGTGCACAAAGAACAGCCACATACATATCACAGCTTTTGAGATTGTTTCAAAGCAACTTGGTCTCAGCCTGGTTTATGGAAATTACATTCCATTTATAACTCATTTGGACTTATATTGTAAAAGGCAGTATCTGAGAATTAGCGTATATTTTTGCAATCATATGTTGAAATTGCTGATCTATTTTGAGTTAGATAAAGAATATCATTTTGTCGATATTTAAGAAATTTGAAATTTCATTATTTGAGTGCATGTTCTGACTTCTATGGCTTGGTCTTTTCTCTCCAGGGAACCAGTTAATATTCTACAAGATAAAGTGACAAACAAAAGCTCTGTCCTTTTTTGAATGTGATGAGAACTTTCATATGATGCAAATGATTTGCAACAACAGATTTTTCTCCTGCTAAGTTGTGACTATATTTCTCTTTATTTTCACTAATTTTAGAATACATTTATAGCTGGACTAGTATCATTGTTATTTATGGTTACTGGCTGCCTCCTTTTTCCAGGTAATAAATGAGGCTTTTGAATAATCTATGGCCTAAAGAATCAAATGCCTTATGGATACAAAAGTCTTGAACCTAACCTCATATGAGAATTTGTATCTAATGTTGATTGTTAATTATATTCTGAATTTCTCTCTCTTTAATAATAATATATTAACTATTTGAAAATTGTATACAATGTATTTTAATCATATTCACCAACACCCCCAATTCCTTCTAGATTCACCCTATCTACCCTCAACTCCCTCCCCACCCCAACTTCTTTGTTTTTGGTTATTTATGAATAAACCTAATAGGTGTAGTTCTTAAACTACAAATACATGGCATAGTTATGTTTTTAAATGTTTTATGTCTACATTTATTAAGATGAACATAAGCATCTAGTTTTAATTCTTACACAGAATATCTACAAATGTCAAGCACAATTTACCACTTGCATTTTAAATGCTATGATTTATTTGTGATTGGAACTCTTTATAATTATATAAGTCAATTTCATAATGAATCTCTGACTAATAAATGACATAATTTATTTTATTGTCCTTTGGCTCTTATTTCAGAAATGATTTCCAGTGAATGGAGTAATGCACTAAGAAAGAGGTTTTGTACCCATTTCTGCTATAAATTTTACATCATAAAATATTTTTTCATTTCCAATTCAGTTTTTAAAAAGTACAATTAACAATTTGGAGAAAATTTTCAATAGATATAACCCATGACAGTCTCCAGTGAGGATACAAAAAATGTGTCTTCAAACTGAAGCATCTGTAAATGGAAGGCAAAACCTGAGAGTCCTTGATCAAGGCAGCTGGCTCTGGAGAAGCGAGGACTCTCTGTTCTAGTGTGATGTAATCGGAGTCCAAGGCCTGGTGACAGGAATCTGGTTTGGGATTTCAAGAGAAGCTGTGATTGGGAGCAGATTCCTAAATGGTGGCAAAGAGGTGGGTACACAAACTCTACAGAAAGTAGAGTACAACAAGGTCTGAAGACTTAAGTGGCAAGCTGTGTCTCATAAAACCCTTTCCGATCTTCTCCCTCTTCTCACTTATAACTGCCCCAAATGAGGGAAACAAGATGGCCTTGGCGAGGCCAAGGGGGAAGATCAGCAGATCAGACTACCTGCACATGGAGACTGAGCAGTTTCCCCAAGTCTGTGATCTATTCTAGGCCATAATTCACAAGGAATAAATTAATTATCATATCTCTGTATAATATCTACAGAGAATAACAGAGATTCTTTCTCAGTGTCAGGATTTTGTTTTTGTGCAGTGCCATTTGATTTTTATTTTGTCTTGGAGAAAGTTATGACTGACTCTTTTTCTAAATGTTACTTGAATATGAATATAGTCAATGCAGTTAGTGTAGGTGTGTGAAGAAACATGAAATTTGCAGGTAAATAAGTGGAACTAGAAAATATTACACTGAATGTAGTAATCTATACCCCCAATACAAATACTGAATGTTCTCTCTCATCATTTAGTGCCTAGCTCCAAATCTTTAGATGTGAGCATATAACCTAGAGTAACTGCTGAAATCAGGAAATAAATGGTGTAAGGCTGGGGAGGGCTTGATATGGAAATAGCAGGATACAAATGATATGAAGGGGGAAATGGGAAAAAACAGTAATGGCTTAGCAACACTAAACAGACTGAGCAGGTCATATTTATATACCTATGCATTGATACATATATGTAATAACAACAAAGAAAAGAGACATAAATTGGAGAGAGATCAGGGGTCAGAGCACACAGAAGGGGTGGGAGTGATGAAATGAAAGGGAAACTGGTGTAAATTTGGATATGTGAAAATGAGAAAACTTAGGCCTGTAATATGACAGGCCCATAGGGTTAAGGAAAGTGCTCAAACCAGTTGCCAAGGCATGCACATAACATACTTCCTTATGAGCCAACCTGGAGTTTGTCTGAGGGTTTAGCAATAGGCACTGTCAGAGTTCCTGATCACTGTCAGAGTTCCTGATCACAGCCAATGAGGGACAACCACGCAATGCTACCAGATTGTCACACAGCCTGGGTGCTGGGAGTGGGGTATATAAGGCCTTCTCCATTATTGAGTAAAGGAGTCTGCTGTTTGCTTTCCACTGACACCCAGGTGTTTGTGTCACTGAGGGGGTAGCTTCTCACCCCTCCCCCAAGGGAGCTGCTAGGATCCAGCAACATAGGCCCAGCATGAGAACTAACTGAGGTCCAAGAAAATATTCATTGTGCTATCACACATAATTCATTCTGTGGAAGCCAAATGAATATATGGCACCATGACTGCTGCAGAATACATCATGCCTTTTATGCAGAGGTACTGGAGGTAGAGAGGGCCCTTAATCCTTTATCTTACTGTTACCACTGGTCTCTTTGGAGACTCAAAAATCTCACCATGTACAAGAGAGACCTAATTCATCCTGTACCATTTTTAAAGAGAACTGTAAAAACAAATCCACTTCACAAACAGTATGAAGAGAGAATGGTGGCAAGATATCAGGAAGTGAATTATCATTGAATATACTAATAGGCCTCTTCAATGAAAAGGCAGATAAATTAGAAGGAAAATTAATTTATTTCCCAATTACTTTTGCTCATATTAAAACTTAAAGTAGAAATGTACAAACATTTCTCATGAAAGTCTACTGGGTGATGGGAATGGGATCCACTAAGTGGATAAAATACTTGCATAGTAAGCACAGGAACTCAAATTCAGATGGGTTGACTAGCTAGAGTAGGTGGAATCTGAGCTGTCCGGGTTCAGGAAGGGACACTTCCCCAATAAATACAGTGGACAACAATGGACAAAGGCACCGCATAACATCTGGGTCTCTCCACTTACATACATATACATGTCTGCCCACATACATGCAAATATTTACGCATTTATGACAACACACCACACACACACACACACACACACACATACACGCACACACACACACACACACACACACACACACACACACACACACACATGCACACACACACAGGAAAGGCTTTCAGGAAATACAGTTCAGATTTGTTGAGGTATTGGCATTATTCTCTTTTGTGGGAATCATTTTAGATAATCCTGGAGGGCTACTAAGATAATGGGTGAGAACATATACAGTGAAAAATCCATGCATTCTAACACCCTGTGAGCTTTTTGTTTGCTCCCTTTGGAGATGGAGGATTAAATACTCCGTTTTCAGGTACACAATAGATAGAGTTGTCTTTGTCTTCATCTCTATGCCAGACTGATCATTTGAAATAAAAAGTCACAGAAAGGTGTTTCAAGGTAATTTCCCATTTCAATAGAGTCCTTAAATTGATGTCCCTCTGGGTTGAGGCCTGAGTATCTCAGGAGCCTCTGGAGGGAATGGAACCTGACAGCAGGAACAGCTCTTTAATGAGGATGCTGCCAAGTCAAAACCTCTCCTTACAATCAGGCAAAAGGCCAAAACACACCCTCCTTTCAGGTTGGCCTCTTGAGATTGGCTACCTTATGGAGGCTGCAGGAACACCTTCCTTCCATCCCTAGCTAGCAGGATGTGTTTCCAGGTGAAATCTGGAAGTGGCACCTGTACAGATACCCCCCTGGGCCCACCTGCCTGGAGAGCTGTGTGAACGCCAACACCACAGCCTGACTCCACTGGGAGTTAGAACACCATCTTGCCAGAGACTGTCTTTTCTCCTCTGGGGTGTAAGGACCATGGCTAGCCCTGCTTGGCCCCCTTACTGTGCTTACTCAACATTTGTGTCATTTAGTTAATAGACTTTTGAAATGATAGAAGCTGAATCGAGTTTGTTGTGAGTCATCTCATTAGCAACAATGAAGACAAAATGGTCCAGGTTCTAAACTAGCCCAGTGGTGAATTGAAGAAGCATTTTGATTTCTTCTTCAGGGTATTTGGACACAAACTTCTGAAAAAACAGCTTAACATCTGCAGCCATTTTGGGGATATGTTTATGTCAGCAAATCAAAACACAACATGTTCAAATATCCATTCCTTTTACAGCCACAATACTTTGAACAGAGAAAGGATATAGCAGTTAAAAATATGTGACCCCTCTGCTCACAGTGTGGCCTTAAGAATGAACTCCCCTTCTCAATGCCAGGGTTTAGGCCTGAAAGTGGTGTTACATTTTTTTTAAGGATGATGTACACTTTTTCAGATTCTATTATTTATTCTTAACCATCACGTGGAGTTCAAAATATTCCTTTTTAAATTCTCAAAGGAAAAAACTTTCATACATTCTAAAACACATAGTTTTAAATATGTAAACCACCTATATACCCTTATGAATTAATTCTATATATGCTCATTTTAAGATATAACTTAGTCTTCTAGGGACTATGGTACATGTCCTATATGTTGTTGAATAGAGGAAAAGCAGAGACGGATTTGCTAAAAGCATGATATTATGGAGAGATTCAAGGGATGCAAAGCTTTGCTGACAAGGAGTACAGGCACCGTTTGGAAGGATAGAAATGACAGCAGTGTAAAGTGAAGACCTCTCAGGAATGAGAACCAGCATAAGTGGTTACACCCTTTTATATAAGGATGTATATGTCCCTAGAATACATGCAAGTTTCTTTGTAAATAGAATTTCTGTCTATAACAGAAGCATAACAAGGTGCAATGAATCCAAAAGAGCAAGGGGATGATTTAGATGTGCTGTTTGTATTGCTACAAATGGACCATTGCTTTTCATGTCTGTTTGTACCAGTCTTAGAACAATAACTGGTGAGTCTAACTTTGATCTATTTTCTTTCAAAATACTCTGGATTTCTTAAGATTAAATCAAACATCCCTCAAGAAAAAAAACTGAGATAGTTTTCAAACTCCTCAGTTTAGTGTTTTAATAATAATATTTTTTTAAAAAAAAATTGCATGTACTGAGCATGTAGCATGAACACTAAGAAGAGCATATGATAGTTACCATCATCTGTCTGAGAAGAAAGCACTGTAAGCCAGGATATACATCTACAATACATGAGAACGACTACCATTTGGGTTTTAGTCACATAAAGGACTTCTGTAGCCAGTGACGCTATCCTGAGGAAGGCAGCTATATACAGTATATCGAAGTAATTGTTATGTTGTGTTTGCTGTATTCTTATGTATTGAAATAATACTCAGGAAATTTCTGGTGGGTATGGAAAATCTAACCTGCTGATTTGGAAGTTTAATAAAATTACTGCAATAAGAAGAACTAACATTTTTATGTGCATTGGTGTTTTGCCTAGATGTATGTCTGTGTGAGAGTGCTGGATCCCCTGGAACTGGAGTTACAGACAGTTGAGAGATGCCATGTGGGTTCTGGGAACCAAACCCTGGTGATCTGGAAGAGCAGCCAGTGCTCTTAGCCAATAAGCCATCTCTCAACCCCCTAGAACTAATATTTTAATTGTCTTACTAAAAATTCCTGGAGATTGGGTGTTCTGATTCTGTCAATTGATAACTATTGTGAATTTTGATTTATGAGTGGCTAACTTTTATAAATGATCCATATTAATTTCTCATTATAAGTATAATTCAAATCCATTTTATTCATGAGTCATATTTTATGGAATAACTTATAAAATGGGAATCTTAATAGGCAGTGACTTCCCTTATTGTGTATATTCAGACTTACATAACTTGTATAAATGCTATAGATTAGTTTCTGCGCCTTTGGCCTTCGTTACTGATGTTTTTCCCATTGTCACACAAAGTCTTTTGCTTCTCTTCTAGCAAGAGATTCAGGCTGTCATAAAGTTGTTCTTATGAAATGTTGATGAATATTTTTAGCTTTATTAAATCATCTTCCAACCACAGTCTTAAAAAGGATTCTATAATGTGTCTTTTGCTGTATGTATATGAACTTATAAATTTTATATATTGAATTTTATATATACATGAATAAATTAGAAAGCAAGTATTAAATTAAAACAATGAAAACTAGTGGTTGCATTATATATGAAAGTAACAATTTGTATCCGAGCAAAACATAAAAGTTAACTGGGCAAACAATATAGTGTCTGGCACTGGAGAGCAGTAGAAAAAGTTAGGGCAGCATCTCCCCTCTCACATATATTTTTGCTAATATTGAAACCAAAATAACAGCAGAAAATGTGCAAACATTTTTAAGCAGTAATGAGCACAGGTCTGAGTGATGAACAAGTGGTAGATTTCCATCCTCCCAAATCAACAAATGGGTAAATGGTGCCCTGGGAAGAGATAAAGGCCATGTGACTGAGTTAAATGTTTGCGCAACAAATATTTAAGTCATTTTAGTTTTTGATTGGATGGTGATATTTAAACCTTGGAAGTCAGCAGAGCCTGATATCCATTTTCTTAGCTCATATCTCTTCATGTGTCCTCTTAATTCTTAAAGTATTTTTGATTAAAATAATTTATCTCACAATTTCAAGACTTTTATATTTTTAATTGAAAGATTACTTTCCATGTAGGCAAAATTTTAAGAACGATGATGTAGGAAACTGACTTTCAAGAAATATGGAGAGAAGCTTATTTTATGAACTATTGTAGCAAATGTAATCATGCACTATAAATTATGTAAACCAGAAACAGCTAGTGTTTATAACATGTGATCTTCAAAACCTCAGACTGGAGAAGTTGGTTCAGTAGACAAAAGAACTTGTGTCAAAAGCCTGATGACCTGAGTTCAGACCCCTAGAATCTACATTAAAAACTGGGCATGGTAGTACATGTCTGTAATCCCAGTGTTCCTCCATTAGAATGAAGACAGAGCAGGGAGAATCCTCTGAAAACTTGCAGGGCAGCTACCTTGGACACAAGTTCAGTGGCCTCAAAGTGGCATGTGAAGACCAAAACCCGAGATTGACCTGTGACTTCCACAGCCTGTGATTTCCACAGAATGTGTTAAGGCATGCGTGCTCCTTCATACACTAACACACACACAAACACACACACACACACACACACCACTACCCCACACACAATTAAATTTTATGAGCCATGTATGTATGCGTTTGTGCAATTTTGTGGGGATGCAAGCGAGACACAATATTTTGAAAAAGGGATTCAAGCTCACTTTGTTGTGAATGGGCACACAGTTTCCCTCAAAATCTCAGAAGGAAGCTAGGAGAAAATGTTTGTCCTTCCTGGCTTTGCTCCGGTCTTCCCCAGATGCTGCCATTTGTCAAAACTTTAATCAAAGTAGAGGCAACAAATACCTGGCAATGGCTGTTCTCACTTATTCTTCTCCAGGTTGTGTATTGTCCAGTCCTACAGCCTATCTCGGGAGCGTTTTCTCTTCCTCAAGTGTGACTGGTCTTATTCTCATTCTGAAACATTGTTTTCAATGGCAAATCTGAATTTTAGCTAGCTTTTAGTTCAGTATGAGTTTCTGTTACCTGAAATGCTTACAACCGAAAGTGTTACATATTTTAGAACTTTATTCTAGATGTGGGAATAGTTGCAATACAACACTGCAACATTTTGGGAATGGGTTCTGAATGGAAGAATAAAATTTACTATATATATATATATATCTAACATATATATATAGATATATATATATCTAACACATATAGTATGAAGATAATCTCAGAATACCTTTGATGCACTTGTTTTGACTCAGCCTATTGCATGAAGTCAGGAATTTTGCACCTGCAGTATCATGACTGTATTTGGAGAGTTCTAAATTTGGGGGCATTTTGGATTTCAAACTTTTGGATTACTATTCCTCAACCAGGACTTACCATAGTTACAATTCCCTAACCCAGCCGAAGACAGACAGCACAGCTTGTATAGAGACAAGAGTAGTCATGAAAAAAAATGTCATCATATAAGATAATAGTTCTTATTATATGAAAGTTCTTTCAAATATGAAAGAACTGTGAACATACTGTGACAACAATGCCTGCTGCAAGTTCTTAAAATAGGTCCATACCTTGGTGCTTGTAATAACCAACACTCTGGGGAATGTTTATGTGTTAGATCTATAAATATTAAAACCTAATTCTATTTTCATTATACACACACACACACACACACACACACACAAGCACACACACAAGCACACACACATATATGTATGTATGCCTGAGTATAGGTATGTACATGGCATGCATGTAGGTGAGCATACAGACCACCCAGTACAGTTGCTGGAAATAAATTAGGGACCTCTACAAAAGTAGCAAGTGCTGTTAATTACTGAGCCACCCCTCTGTCCCCCTAAACATTCAGTGTTACAAATGCCTGCTAAAGTAGCCTTTACATTGTATCTAGACTCTACCCAAATTTAACATAATCAATTGAAAAGTTCCTTCCCAAAGATTATTTCAGCTAAAAGTGGATGGATTATACTTTCTACTTCACAGATAGGTTGCTTTAAGTAGGCTACCTCACAGCTTTAAAATTTAATCTAATTTTCAGAAATTTTATAAATATTCCAAATACTATTAAAGTACCTAACAAATATTTTTAGGTAACAATCAAATGGTCTATATAGAAACATTTATAATTGTTCCTAACACATAGCCTGGAAGAGTGTTATGCTTCCCACTATTGTTGTCTGTGAAGAAATAACATCAACGTAAGAGATTTGTGCTGGATCATTTTATGTCAACTTGATACAAGCTACAGTTATCTTAGAGGAAGGAATTTCAATTGAGAAAATGCCTCCTGAAGATTGGACTGTAGGCAGACAAGCCTATAGGGCGTTTTCTTAATCAGTGATCTGTGGGAGAGGGCCCAGCATATTTTGAGTGGGGACACCCTATGCTGGTGGTTCTGGGTTCTATATGAAAACAAGTTGAGGAAGCCATGAGGAATAAGCCAGTAAGCAGCACCCCTCCATGGCCTATGCATCAACTCCTACCTCCAGGTTCCTGCCCTGTTTGAGTTCCTGCCCTGACTTCCTTCAGTGATGAATTCTGATGTGGAAGCATAAAACAAATAAACCCTTACCTTCCCAAGATGCTTTCACCATGGTGCTTCACCACAGCAATGATAACGCTAAGATAACATGGAATATTGGAAGACAATATTATGAGAAGCACAAGGAACTTCCAGAACTATTTAGTGCACCTGAGTACAACTGCCCTTAGAAATACAAACAGCAGACATGCAGCTTAGTAAGGGACAGAGACTGTGAGTGAGAAGGGTGTCATTCAAGAGGCAATGATGTTCCCCGTGGTATCATTTCATTTTTGCTTAGACATTTTCCCTGAGCGGTCACTGCTGCAGGCACCATACACTTGAGACTCAAAAGGTTTATTTCCAGCATAGATCTATGCTCTAAATAAGACTTTAATTTGTTAGAATATTAAGAGAGGATGTTAACAACTTATCTTCTTCTTTTCTTTTCTTTTTTATTCTCTCATATATTACATCTTGACTGCAGTTTCCCCTTCTTCTCCTCCCCAACCCCATCCCAGGTCTCTTCCCCCCACCTCCCCTTTCCCCCAGATACACCACCCCCTCTGCCTTCCCTCAGGAAAGAGCAGGCCTCTGGGGGAAATCAACCAAACACTGCATAACAAACTACAATAAGAACAGGCACACACCACCACATCAAGGCTGGATGGAGCAACCCAGGAGGAGAAAAAGGGTCCCATAAGGAGGCAAAAGAGGTAGAGACAGACCCTATTCCTGCTTTTAGGAGTCTTACAAGAAGACCAAGCTATTCAGACATAACATGTATGCAGGGGACCTAAATCTGACCCCTGCACGCTCTCTGATATCTGTGAGCCCCTATGAGTCCTGATCAGTTGATCCTGTGGGCTGTGTTCTCCTGGTGTCCCTGACCCCTCTGATTCCTCCAATCCTTCCTCCTCCTTAGCAGGAATCTCCAAGTTCCACCTATTGTTTGGCTGTGGGACTCTGCATCTGCTCCCATCAGATGCTGGCCAGTTGATTCTGTGGGCCATGTTTTAGTGATGTCCCTGACACCTCTGGTTCCTCTATTCCTTCCTCCCCCTCCTCCATAGTATTCTACATAATATTTGGCTATAGGACTCTGCATCTATTCCCATCAGTTGCTGGATGAAGTCTCTCTGGTCTCTTTGATGACACTTCTGCGAGGCTCTGAACCTGGAGCACTCTAGAGGCACAACAAACTGTTGGTTGAAGGTTTTGTCTGGCTTGGTGTCCCAATCCCTCCATTTGAGGCCTTGACTGGTGATAGATGATGGCCAGTTCAGACTCCACATCCTCTATTAGGGTCCCTCTCCTAGATTCCATGGAGTTTCCATTGCACTAGGTTTTCACCTTACCCCTTAAATGTTCTCATTCTAGCCTTTTCTCCCAGTATTTTGTCCCTCCCTGCTACCTGATCCCTCCTGTTTGCAATTCCACCCATCCCCAGCCCGCCAATGAAATCTATGCTAATTCCCCTTCCAAGGCACATCCTTGAGTCCTCCCTTAAGCTGTCCCTACTACCTAGCCTCTATGGGTCTGTGGATTATAGCATGATTATCTATTACTTTATAGCTACTATCCACTTATGAGTGAGTACATACCATGTTTGTCTTTCTGGGTCTGTGATTTTTTTTCTAGGTCCACCCATTTGCCTGCAAATTTCATGATGTCATTGTTTTTTAACAGCTGAATAATACTCCATTGTGTAAATATACCGCATTTTCTTTATCCATTTTTCAGTTAAGGGACATCTAGATTGTTTCCAGTTTCTGGCTATTATGAATAAAGCTTCTATGAAAATAGTTGAGTATGTCTCATTGTGGTAAGATAGAGTATCCTTTGGGTATATGCCCTAGATTGGTATAGCTGGGTCTTGAGGTAGATCTATTCCCAATTTTCTGCCATATTAATTTCCAAAGTGGCTCTACAAGTTTGAAGAAGATATCAGAAAATGGAAAGATTTCCCTGACTCACAGATCGTTAGGATTAACATAGTAAAAATGGTCATTCAACCAAAAATAATCTACAGATTCAATGCAATCCTCAACAAATTTCCAATGCAACTCTTTACAGACCTAGAAAGAACACAACTTCATATGGAAAAAACAAAAAAACCCAGGATAGCTAAAATAATCCTATACAATAAAAGAACTTCTGGAGATATGCTGTGGGATGTTCTGTATGGCAAATGTGTTGCTGATTAGTCATTAAATAAAACACTGATTGGCCATTGGCTAGGCAGGAAGTATAGGCGGGACAAGGAGGAGAATAAAGCTGGGAAGTGGAAGGCTGAGTCAGAGAGACACTGCCAGCCGCCACGATGAGAAACAGCATGTGAAGATGCCGGTAAGCCACGAGCCATGTGGCAAGGTATAGATTTATAAAAATGGATTAATTTAAGCTGAAAGAACAGTTAGCAAGAAGCCTGCCATGGCCATACAGTTTGAAACCAATACAAGTCTCTGTGTTTACTTGGTCGGGTCTGAGCGGCTGTGGGACTGGCAGGTGAGAGAGATTTGCCCTGACTGTGGGCCAGGCAGGAAAACTCTACCTACAGAGATATCTCCATCCTTGATTTTAAGCTGTACTACAGAGCTTTAGTAATAAAAACTTCTTGCTATTGGCATAAAAACAGACATGTTAATCAATAGAATCCAATCTAAGACCCAGATGTAAATCCACATACCTATAGACACCTAACTTTTGATAAAGAAGCCAGAAATACACAATGGAAAAAATGAAATATCTTAAATGAGTGGTGCTGGTCTCAATGGGTGTTGCTATAGAGAAGAATGAAAAAATATCCATATTTATCACCCTGCACAAAACTCACATCCAAGTGGATCAAAGACCTCAACATAAAACCAGATCCATTGAACCTGACAGAAAAAAAAAATGTGGGTAATAACATTGAACACATTGGCACAGGAGGGAACTTACTGAACAGAACACCAATAGCATAGGCACTAAGATTGATTAATACATGGAACGTCATGAAACTGGAAAGCTTCTGTAAGGAAAAGGATGCTGTCAAAAGGACAATACGTGGGAAAAGGTTTGTACTAACTCCACATCTGACAGAGGGCTAATATTCAAAATATATAAAGGACTCAAGAAACCAGATATCAATAAACTAAATAATCCAATTAAAAAGTAGGATGCATATCTAAACAGAATTCTCAACATAGGAAACTCAAATCAAGAAACACTTAAAGAAATGTTTAATGGCCTTAGCCATCAGGGAAATGCAAATCAAAATGACTCTGAGATTCTACCTTACCCCTGTCAGAACAGCTAAGATCAGAAATACATGTGACAGTTCATGTTGTCAGGAGGTGGAGCAAGCAGAACATTCTTCCACTGCTGATGGGAGTGAAAGTTTGTACAGTTTATTTTCAAAGTATTTGCATAATTTTAATCACATTTGATTATGGGAGAAATATTACAAGGTCAAAATAACCAAAGGGAACAAAAATAATTTCAAAGCCACCATTCATACTTCTGTATACATCTAATATTTTCTTTAAAATGCATAGGTATAGTTTTGCAAAAAGATTGCCAATGTTTGCCTTGTTTTTATACATAAAATATTCCAAATATACAAATTAAGCCTTTATGAAATTCAACAAGTATCAACATTTTATTTTATATAGTCACTACTGCTGCTATGTCTAATATTTTGAATATTTTCAAAACAATGAATTATTATATTTCACTTATTAATATTATATCATGCATTTTAACCAATAAGTGTTCTACAAACAACTGCCAAACATTTATTCTTTCCATAGAAAAGTTCAACATTTAAATGTCTGCTCAGATTCTTCCCTCCTATAACAGCAGTGCTTTCTTTTATCCATAGCACTAAGTTGTTGAAGAAACTGACCGTCAATTATGCAAAATTTACAAGGTACTAAATGTATTAATTCAACATGAATAAATTTCAGATCATTTATGACTGTATGGTATAGCATTTCATTTTAAGTTGAACTCTTGTAAGTCATTACCAAGAGACAAAAGTAAACATGTGTAGCATGAATCTTAAAAGTTCTTATTAATAAAATCAAACCTGAGGCCAGTTATTGGGGTGAATACTGGAAGATCAGAGAGACAGAACAAGCCACAGCTAACCTTCACCTGGCCAACTTCTCATCTGGTCTTGTTTCCTCAGACTGGAAGCTTCTGTGTCCTCATCCCAATGGCTCTCAGCTGAACTGCTGCTCGAAATCCTGAACGCTTAACCAGCCAAATGCTTAACCAGCTAAATGCTTCTAGTTTCTGGTCTCTGCGCCTTATATATCTTTCTGTTTTTGCCATCACTCCCTGGGATTAAAGGCTGGCTTTCTGGGATTAAAGGCGTGAGTCACCATGCTTGGCTGTATCCTTGAACACATGGATTTCTGCCTCTGGAACGCTAGGATTAAAGACACGTGCTAACATTTTCTAGCCTAAGTATCCTGTGGCTTTTCTGTTCTCTGACCCCAGATAAGTTTATTAAGGTACACAATATTTTGGGGAACACAATACCACGACAAACATGCACAGAAATAAATGACTTGACCCAGAGCACACATAGTTTATCTTCTTGTGGTTATCATCTCACAGTACTTGTAGTCTGCATTATACTACAATCTGTTATAAGTAAAGGAAAGAAACATTGAGAGGGAAGGAGGAAGGAAAAGAGATCTGTCTCTGTCTAGAAGGTACCACTTGAATATCTACCATTCTAAATCCCACCCAAACAATTTGACTCACGTATGAGTAAACTACAGTCAACATTATAGTGCGTAGCTTTAGTAGGTACATTGCAATGACCTCATTCTTCAGTTGAGAACCAAAATCATTTCAGTAAGGATATATGTCTCTGCAAGCACTTCAGTTTTTCCATTAAATTTGTAACCAGTTATTATTAGATAATATTTTCAAACTTGACACAACAAATGAAGAGATGCCAGTCATTATTCTAACTATCATAAATAATATATTTTGTTTATGATACTTTCATAAAATAATATGCATACAATAATAATATCTGTATCATATTCCCCCTTTCATTGCATAAATAAAAATCTTAGATTCACAATATTTATATTACTCATTTCATTTTACAAAGAAAAAAATGGATGTATAAAATTGTTTCCTGAAATTGCTGATCAAATAATTTATTCCACCAGAAATCATGTCTTTTAATAGGTTTATTTATGATGATGACAATTCTACTTTATGAATAAATTCTAAGTAGAAAACATAATCTAAAGTGGTCATTCATAATGTGAGTAGGGATCTTTGATTTTGTGCTCTTTAATGTTTTACTCATCCCCAAAGCCCTCTGATTAGTTTTATTAACATTTTTGAAGGATGATAATAAAAGCTAAAGGTTTTGAAGGCTTTTGTAAGTTTTACTCACAGAACTATCCAAGACGACTGCAGTATCCTTTTATCAATCACCTTTGGACACAGATTTAGTACTATATAGAGGCAATATTGACCTATTTATTGCACAAGATGGTCTTGATTGTACAAATGGTCTTGATCCCATTGCTCTAGCCAAGGTGCTGAAATCAGCTTCAAATTGCCTTCCAACTCTAGGGCAACACGTAGAAGCTGTGAAAGTTCTCTGTTGTATATCTAACCATATCAAAATGAAAACATGGTTGATAGTATTAAGAATTATTTCAGTGTGTGCTGTGCCACCCAAGAGCAAGAAACTAAATCCAAAATTGCAACATACAATGAAAACTAAAAATATACCACAGTCTGTATGAAATTTTGAATTTTGGTAAACCAAACAAATTTAAAGCATACATGCTAGGGACCATAAGGCAAATACAGACACATGACAAAATTAGGTATTTCAGATACCTATTGTGTTACCATGATTTTGTTGGGAGTGACATCAGTAAGAGAGCAGGCAAATAAACCTTGGGCCCTGTCTGCCGGCTCCTGAAAGCTCAACTAGAAATTATCCATAGACTAGAATGTTCTTTTGAAAACAGGGAGCAATAGGTTCAAGATGTCTACATACTTGGCAGAACTAACTGAAGTCGGAATTAGAAGGCTGATATTTATTTTCCCAAGTCATCACAGGGCAAGAAACACAGGACTCTGTAAGCATTGGATTTCCACAGCAAAAAGAACCACAAGCAGGCATCAGGTTCTCTGGCCCTGTGAGTTCTTCTCCAGAAGTGCACCCCATTTTCACTTCGTGGGAGCACTAAGGAAAATGTAGTGCTTTAATTCTTTTTTCAGCACAGAATGTGATCAACACAAAGACGTTGACAGTGATTCTGTTTCTGCCTGCTGTAATACTCAAAAACAAGCCCTAGTCACAGTTCATCTTTGATGCAGACCTGGTGACCATTGGATCTATGATGGGAAACACAATCTATACTGAGATCTTATATTGCCCAATCTTCACACAAGACCAACTCCAAAAGTACTGCTTCAACAAGGAAACTCTCAACTTTATAATTTTCAGAGAATCAAATGGGCTCTAATGACTATACTTGTAAAAGAAGAAAGTAGTCACAGACATCCAAGTGGTCTGAACAATGGCACTGCCAGGAGGAAAAGCCCTATCTCTACACTTGTTTCGAGAATTGGATGGACTATTCTTGTTTGATTCTAACGGTCACATACAACTCAGATCAGTTAGAAGCATACCCCATTGTTTTACTCAAGCAGAAAAGAATTCTCAACCTGCACGTTTCTAAGAAGCACAGATATCCATTTCAGTTCTCCACAGGGACTCATTTCACCTGAACTCAAAGGCCAGCTTACCTACCTGTCCAACTGCAGAACCCAAATAACAGGATGATATATTAGTAGGGTAACTCCATGGGCCTATAAAAAGCTGTGGTATCTTCTAGCCAAGAGCTGCTTATGATAACAGAGCACAGGAGTTTTCTCACTGGTGGAAATCCAGGTATTAGGTCCATTGGATACCTGTGACTTGCAACAGACAGCTAGAGAAATCACATGCTTTGCCAGCCTAGGTGTCACCTCCAGAATCACAGGCTGGAGTTAATTGTGAAGTTCTACTGCTGTCACAGAACAGCCATTAAAGCAAGAAGGTATCTCCTTCTAGGAACAGATAGCAGTGCAAGGACATTAAATGATCAGTGAATAATGATACTTTAAAAGAAATTAACCAAGGTCCAATGACAGAACCAAAAATAGGGGAGAATTAGAAGTAACTGTAAAAAATTCAGAATAATACTCAGAATTACTAGCATACACAGATATAAATTAAATAAAATTTGAAAAATTTTTATTACACAAAAATGGAAAATAATTTTAAAAAATCAAAATAGAGCATAATGAGATAACACCTTACCCTGACTAAAATGGCTAATTTACAAATGATAATAACTGATGGCATGGGTATGAAGAGATGGGATTCTTCCATACAGTTGATGGAGATGTAAATTAATATAGCCCCTGTGGAAGCAATATTGAGTTTCATCCAATATAAAAAACAGGACAGCTATATGATCCTGCAGTCTCACTGTTGGTTGTAATTCCAAAGGCAATAAAATCAGTCTGAAAAAAATGATTCATCAGTAACCCCACATTTATTGAGGAACCATTCACAATGACCAAAACACCAAGTCAACCTCAAGATCCATCAGAGTATGCTTAGGTTAAATATATAGTAGATATACACAATGGAATACTATTCAAGCATAAAAACAATAAAATTTTGTAGTATATAGCAACGGAAATTAACCTGGAGGCTAAAACATTAAGTGAAGTAAGCTAGGCACAGAAAGAGAAACAATATGGGCTGTCCGTCATGAACAGAATCTGAAAAAGCATATCTCAAATAAGCAAAATCTAAAACAAGTAAAATGTATTGCTAGAGGCCATGGTGGAGTTGGGAATAGGCAACAGGTACATGTCACAGGGAGGATCACATACTGGGGTTTGGTGATTATCACCATTGTATTTCAAATTTCAAAACAGTGAAAAGAAAGTATTTTGAATAGCCTCATGACAGAGAAATGATCGATTCTGGTGCACCACCAAGTGTAGCAGTGAGGACGGGGTGCATGGTCAAGATTTCCACTTTGTCCTTTCCATTTCAGTTTCCCACAATCTAAGAAACCTACATCAGTTTCTTCTAATAACCAAACATTGCCATTTGAATCGTAAACCCATGGCCAGTGATCTAACTTCTGGATTGTCTATGGATACAACACAGTCAGTTTTACCTTGACCTGGAGCTGACTCCATTGACCATCAAGTCCTTACATGTGATCATTTTAACAGGATTTCAACAATGATTTAGATACTCAGTAATTCACACCATCTTGAACTAGGATTTTAATAATTCTCAAGATAAGAGAGTATTTCCATTTTAAGGCATGTGTTTACCTGATAAAATGATAAGCCATATATTTTTATGATATTAGGATAATTATAACTATATTTCACTGCCATCAAATCCATAGCCACTCCTCACAAGGACTCTGCCTCTCAAAACTCAGTACATTTAAGACTTTAGAAATGGCTTAGATTAGAAACAAGATCCAAAGTTGGGACCCATCTACTAAGGAAGATGCTTATAGCCTTGATATCCAGACATCTTTTTTCCAAAGGAATGCTTTGTCTTTGAAGCAGGTCTACAGCCTTTGAGATTAACATTGACATCTGTACACATCACCAAACGATGCCAATACTGTTGTCATCTGGCTTTTTCTCCTGTAACAGAGATTGAATCCAGGGACTCACACATGCTAACCTCATTTCTATCTGGAAATCCTATTAAGTACTAGGATCTGCTACTGTATTGATAAGGATATGAGCTGGTCCTCATAAAAATTACCTTAAAGGCTTAATCCCCAGTCTGCAGTGCTATAGGCAAATGGTAGAAACGTTAGGATGTGGGATATAGTTGTAAGGCTTCCAGTCATATGAAAGGATACAACTGAAGGGGATATTGCAATTCTGGCTCCCCTCCTTTCTCTGTTTCCTGGTCACCATGAGCTAAGCAGCTTCTTTTACAAAACTGTACTACCAAGATGTAATTTCTTATCACAAGCCAAACTAGGCCAGTTAGCAATGAAATATAACCTGATATGAGAGTCAAAATAAACCTTCTCTCTAGTAAGTTAATGACCTCCAGTGTTTTGTTGTAGCAACACAAAACTAATACACCTGCCATTTACCCCATCCACAGAAGATGCCCAACTCTATGCTTTTCATGTATGTTGATTTTTCTATCAAAACATTGATTATCATTCTGATCAACAGAGTTCTGAACCCTCTTTTTACACTGTACTTTTTGCCTCATGCAGTATAACCATTCTAGCCTAGCCATTTCATCAAACCATTCATGAAGTATATTTCACTTGATATGGACTATAATTCTTTCCTTAGCTCTCAACAGATATTTTAATAGCATATCTTATCAACTTTTAGGATTTTTCTTAAAATATATCTTGAGTAACTTATTATTAATATCTTTGATCCGACATTTTCAGGCTACATTTTACTATGTGTGCCCAAAACATCCTTGTGCAAACTCTCAAGTATCAAGTCATTTGAGGTGTGGAAAAGGATTACAGGTTAAAATTATGTGTTAAGACAATGGACACTAGTTGCCAATGAACAAAACCTTTGGCAAACACAGACCACATATCCAGATTCAAACATGATAGACCCACATACCCTCCCTAGTGCTGGATCATGGAGCAACAGTAGATTTAGCTGAGGTCAAAGGAAAATTCGGAGGAAAATTTTAGTCCCTTAAAATTTAAGTGACTTTGTTCTGCATGAATAAAAAGAGTGAACTCATCTTGCCAAGTAGGTTGACAGACAGTACTCTGAGAGGTCAGAACAATCTGGTCATGAATTGCCTCATCTCCTGGTTCACTGACTTTCATTTCAGTTTATGAATGTTATTCATTATATCAAACTTGGGCTATCACATTAAATAGTCCTGATAAACTTAACATGAGTGGAGGAGGGCAGATTGCTAATTCAATATTGGAACTTTCTTAGACCTGCTTTCATAGGTCAAGTTAAAGCATAACTTTATCATAGGAGAAAAACCAACTATCATTATAAAGATGATAACTATTCAAACTTTTAAATATGAAGTAATCAAAATCAACTGTGAATAGGTGATAAAAAACAAAATAAAGCAAAACCAATAGGCCAGATGTTGTGGCATACTTCTGTAATATCAGCATTCAAGAGGCAGAAGCTGGAGGATCAGAAGTTCAAGGCACACTTGTTCTATATAGCAGGTTTCAGACTACCTGGGATACATGTGAAAGCCAGTCTCAAATAAAACAAAGACTTAAAGAAAAATCAAACCCCTCTGTGCTGGAGAAATGGCTCAGTGATTAAGAACACAGTCTGCTCTTGCAGAGGAAATGGGTTCAGTTCCCAGTACCCACATCAGATAGCTCACAACTGACTGTACACACATTGTATACATAACTCACACAGGCATACACATACACATAAAAAATTAAATCATTATTTAAAAGGAACAGATTAAAAAAGCAAAACAAATATTGAAGTAAACCCTACTAATTTATAATTGGTTCTGTGAAACTCTGTTTTTATTTATTTTTGCCAGATTCTGATGTTCATATTACTTCTGATGATGCTGGTAAAACATGTATTTCAATAAAACCTAGGATTGATTAAAAAATCTGTCATCATTTATCATCTTATCTATCACATTTAGTAATAAGAGATTCAATCTACTGTGTCTTTCCCTATCCCTACATTTTTGTAAAATATCTGCCATTGCCTGCCCATAATTTTTCTCCCCAAAAATTATTGACTGAATATTTTACTTGGGAGAATTGTTCTTTATGAAAGTTTAGAAAGGACTCTTAAAAATACAGAAAAAATGGTTTTTCGTAAATGAAGAAAAGAGTGCATTTCAAACCTCTTTGATTTTATTTTAAATGGCTCCATTAGAACAAAAAGTTTTCATGAAAGATGTGTAGACGTTGTTCTCCCATCGGTATAACTATCCATTAGTTTTAACCATGAGAAATTTCCATTTCTATCCAACGTATATGGCTTGATATGAATTTGGCAATTTCCTACAGTTAAGTCTGCCTGAATAGGCATATGTGATTCACTTGAGTCAAAAGGCATTTGTGGAAGTGCCTGGCACATTGTATGGATAAACACTGTGTGCAACTAAAGCTCAGAGTGGTCACTTTGCAACTGGTGTAGATTGAAATGCATGCTTATTTTTGAGAATGATGACCTTTATTGTAAAATCACCCTATTTAATTTGAAAACGGAGAGCTAATTTGTACCCTCTGTAGCCTTTAACTACGTTTGTCTCAAATGTAATACTAGTAATCACTAGAAAGTCAACTAATTCACCAACAGCATGTGCTTCTCAGCCAGCCTAACAGTGTACTGGCTGTACAATACCCAATACTTGGGCACAGATTCCACTACACTGGAAATTGTTCATTTCCCAGACAAAAATGAATACATTCTCTCAGAGATCCTCAAAGGACTCTGTGCTACTTCAAATGGTTTAGTGCATTAGCTATAATCATTTGCTACCCTGAGTAACAAAGGGAAACCTCCAACACAGTGTTCTACTTTCTGTAAATCATCGCTGACATGACAGAAACAATGCTCTAAAGTGATACAAATAGTTGTTGCATGCCTTGGAGAAGCTCAAATGGAAAAGAAGCCATTACATGTATGTCTAAATGCATCAGTGCACAGTATGTAAAGTGATCTACCTTTACACAAATAGGTGCAATCAAATGTAATAGTGATTAAGCAGGTGCTTCTAAGCCTGATAATAGCCACTTCAAATAGCTAAAATCCCATTGATTGTTTTAGTTCTTTGACAAGTTTATATATGTATGTAATGCATTGTGATTACTCTTTCTCCTGTTCCACTGCCTCTTAGCTCTCTCCCAATGCTGTCAACTCCTTTCCATTAGTCTTTTTCCCAGATTTCTGCTTTTGGGTTGGTTTCATGGCCAAGTTAGTTTAAGCAGAGTCATACATGTGATCATTGGATTGGGACTGTCCACTGGAGCCTGGTAGGGTCACCATTGACCACAAAACTGAAGGCAATGACATCCCAAGCCAAGCCCTGAACATACCAGTAGCAAGTAGTTCAGCAAGGAGGATTAGGGTCCCCTGAGCACTTCCGTCATCCATGCCTGACTGCTGACATGATCATTCTCATTCTGGTTCAGTGAAGTCATGTAGAGTAGCTATGAGCTTCTGATTGCAATGACCATGTCTTGCCCAAAATATGACATTTCACCATCCTTTCCCTGTCTTGCTGCTCTCACATTCTCTCTGTTCCCACTTTTGCAATAGTCCCGAAGCTTAGAGGGGACAATATAAATGTCTTATTTAGGGCTAAGCACTTATTTATCACTTATTCTCAGCACCATGCCCAATGATGAGTCTTAAAGCACCACTATTCACTAGAAAGAGGTTTCTATGACTAAGGCTGAAAACTTTTGTTTTCAGTGCATAAATATTTATGAGGTAGTTTGTGCTGTGACAATCACCCAAGCAATACCATCCAATAATCCCTGCACCAGGCAGACCTTAGAATCTCCCCTTTGAGTTTTGGGCCTTTGATCAGGTTTACAGTCCAAGCATGAATTCCTTCCTGTTGAATGGGAGAGGTTGGTTACTTTCATAACAGTAATACCTTTTTTAAACATATCACACAACTAGCCTTGGTGGTTGGTCTCATAGTTCATAGGGTTCATAAGTAATTCTGCTAATGCCTTTTATTGCCAGCCCAGTAGTTTGCATTGTGCCTTCTCATGAGGGGACTCTCACTGTTGGCTTTTTTTTTTTCTAATAATCCATGGCTTCTAAAAGAGTGTTTTACAACTCTGTATCTCCATGTAATTTATATATATAGTTTTTACATGTAACTTTATATATATATATAGTTTTTACATGTAATTTATATATATGGTGTTTACATTGGTTACAAGATAACTCATTTCCATGTGACTTTTTAATGCCCCTTTGATTTCTGTTAACCCTTGCTTCTTGCCTCCTCTGTATACCCACGGCCACTCTTCTTCATCTTTGCACCTACCACAGTGTTCTCCTCTCTACTTTTGTATTACCTGTAGTTGATCATTCCTCTTTCCTTAGGGGCTCCTCCTCCCAATGGCTACTTTCCATTTCCCTGGCTTTTACAGAAATTGCAAGTTGATCACACAAAATCAGAGCTGTATAGCTAGGAATCATGTTTGAATGAGAACATGTGGCAATTGTTTTCTATGCCTGGGTGATCCAATTCAATATATTTTCTCCAGTTTTAACTGATTACCAAGAAATCCTTGGTAACTAAATCCTCTATCCTACATTCCTGATATTACAGTTATGTTTGAGGAGCAGAACAAGCAAGATCAGTGTCTCTGGTCATTGAGAAGACTGTATCTGAAACATGTTAAAGTAGTGTGTCTTTTTATCTAGCTTCATTTGAAAACACCTGAGCAGTGCTCTGGTTACAATGGAGTGGAAATTCATCACAGACACATCAGTCCTCAGACTTCCTTATCCTTGCTTGTTTGCTTATTTGTTTTTAAGACAGGATTTCTCTGTGGAACAGCCCTGGCTGTTCTGGAACTAGCTCTGTAGACCAGACTGACCTCAAATTCACAGAGAACCTTATGCCTCTGCCTCCTGAGTGCTGGCATTAAAGGCATGCCCCACCACTGCCTGGCCCTTATTTATTTTTTTTTACAGGTTGCACTGGATATATCCTTTACCTCAGAGAGTACCTCTCTTCAACTTCTGTTTGTTTGTTTGTTTGTTTTTTCTCCCATGGAACATGAACATTTCCTACACAGTGCAGTTTCTTTCTAAATGTCAATTCATTTAATGTCAGATCGTCCTTGCTATAGAGTGAGTTCTTTGATGGCAAGTAAGTTCTCAACAACATCCTCCCTCAGCCCCAGGTTCCATGACAATAACGGGGTTGAAATACTCTTTACTTATTATGAGTGAAATAAGCAATAGATAGGAGCCAAGATAATCTATGTAATTTTCATCAGAAAAATAAAAGTGTTAACTCCATAGAAATAGAGTAGAATAGTAGTTACTAAAGCTGATGAACAAGGAGGTGAAGAAGGGGGAAGAGATTTTTGGCAGCAGGCACAGCTTGAACTTTGATAGGAGGATAAACTGTAGTGTCCTACACTAGGGAACTATAGTCTTTCATGGAAACCTGTTATCCACTTTATAAAATACTAAAGAAAAGGAATTCGGAGGCTCATAACAAACAAAACTTACAAGTGTTTCTTGTGGCTTTAATGTGAACTTCTCTCATTAGTTTGTGTGACTCTTGGTCTCCAGTTAGTGATTGAGAAGTCTGGGAAATCGCTCAGCAACATCTAACCCAGCAGTTTTCAACCTCTGGGTCATGACCCCTTTGGCAAACCTCTGTCTCCAATAATATTTACATTACAGTTCATAACAGTAGCAAAATCACAGCTATGAAGTAGCAACCAAAATAATTTTATGGATGGGGGAGGGGTCACCCCAACATGAGGAACTATGTTAAAGAATCCCAGCATTAGGAAGGTTGAGAACCACTGACCATTTGTTATCATGACATGACATGGTGGTCTACAGATATGTTGGGCTATAGTCATAGCTATGCCAAGAAGCAAGCAGCCTGGGTAATGCAGGCTGAGCATGCCTGGAAGTCTGGAACATAGAGCCTTGCTGGAGGAGATGGGTCACTGTGGTTGGGCCTGAGGTTTAATACCTTGGCCCCACTTTCTGATTCCTCTCTGCCACCTAACTGTGGAGAAAAAGGGACCTCCTGCTGTTGCCACCATCATTCCCTGCAGGAAGGGCTGTAATCCTTAAACTGGGAGCCAAAGTACCCCTTCTACCTTAACTTGTTCATTCTGGGATTTGATTACAATATTGAGAAAAGTCACTAGTATTGTTTACGGGGATGAGAATACAAATTACCCTGATTTTGCCTTCATGCACTTTACACATTATAAAATTATACTGTCCTCTATTACATGTATGTGTGTGTATCCATATACATTAGATGTGTACATTATATATTTATATGTGGTGTGTATGTATGTAGATTATATACATATATCTGTGTGTCTCAATTAGGCTATTTTACAAGATGTGTGTCCTAATATTTATTCTTATGATAGAAAATACTTTGAGGATGATCTACTATTTTAGTCAAGAAAAATCTCAACCTCACTTTGGGCTCATAGGAGAATAAGACACCTAACATAAAAAGTAGTTTAATATTGTTCAGCAAAAACATGAAGGAAATGTCAAAGCCTTTGACACTAAACAAACTCCTGTTTCCTTACATTTAATGTTTCCTTGCACATTTCTTATATCATGCAGCAGCCATCCCAGACTGATTTCACACCAGGCTGAGCTGTAACTAAACCGATTCAAACATATGGCATGCTGCTTTCTCTTTAGTGATGCTGGCAGAATCTTCAAAGACTGTAGAGTCTTGTCTCATAGGAAGGAAATCTGTGATTGTCTTTGTGAGGGTGAATTCTGATGGGGGCAGTTGAGAATGGCATCTTAGAACATGACACATTCAGGAGAATAGTTTTGGATTTTAGGGTGCACAGACCCCTGGTTTTCAATGTAGAAATATCAAAATCAGTCATCTAGAGGATTATAAATCCCTCCTTTTTTCTTCTCTTCTGGGCTGAGCTGTTGTGGATCTCTTTGGAATGTGCTGTTCATTTCAGCATGGGTGCATTCAGAAGTTGAGCCTGCTGGGATGCTTTACTTTATCAGCCTGTTTGGGCTTGCCAGCTTTTTATTGAGAAGTAATAAGACTTCATGCATGGTGTCAAGAAAATGTTGGCATGGTTAGAGAAAAAGGCATTATATTAGGTGCAATAAATTAAGACCTACTGATGATGGGGTTCATGAAATCCATATGTGGCTGTCCCCATAGCTCGATGGAGCTTACAGTGAAGAGAGTCAGACACTGGAGAGTCTCCCAAGGCCCCTGGCCCTTGGCCTGCTTCATCAAGGCCAACTTGTTCAAGATACCTGGAAAGTTAAGTATAAACCTTGAAAGTGAGTGATGAACAATGTTGAAGGAGAGAGGGGAACAGGGGGGAAATGGAGAAAGAGAAACATACAAGAGAGAGAAAAAGAAATGGAGGAGTGAACGAAGAATGACATAAACTCCATTCTCTGCTATAAAACTTGTTCTCAGCCATTCTAAATTGAATAAGCATTAACAGTTATCAACTGTTACTGTAGGTGACTTGTAGTTACATAAACTTCATAAGGACAATTAAATGCACTATAACAGCCACACAATACACTACTTACATCTTCCTTTTATACATGAGAAAATAGGCACACAGAAATGAATGAAATGGTCCTTAGAACTTACGAGGAAAGAGGTGATCTTGGATTGAGACTCAAAAAATCTGGTACAGTCTATGTCTTAAGTGAGACCAGATTATATTTCCACTGGATGGTGGGCAGGGATTCTACTGTCAAGAATCTTAGAAGTATGGAACGGTAAAGTTGTAATGGAGCTCAGAAAGTGAAGGCTTTTAGAATGCTGGGGTGTGGGAACTGATATGTCCTCTGTTTTACCAGAAGCAATTGATTTTTCTCACTTTTCTTCTCTATTGAAATGTCATTTCTTTTATATATTTTATTTCTGAAGATTGTCTACTTTCTCTCTACTTTGCCACTACTAATATGATGCCATTTTGGAATTACATAATTTTGGACAGTTTGCTCACCAAACTTTAAGAATACCTTTAACACATATACAGACATAGATGTAAGCATTTTCTTTAAAAACACCTACCCTTTGGTAAGTTTGTCATCACTAAATTTGTTTGACTGATTTGCTTTTTATTTTTGTTTCCATGGACTCAAGCAGCATATGCAGCCCCCAACTAAACAGATATGCAGCATTCTGCACACTGAGATGCAACCAGGAGTTAGTCATACAGCTAAAATTTCAGTCCAGTTAGTGGTAGCAAAAGATCCTGTGAGAATAAGTCTTCTGTCTTCTCTGTTTCCTCCTTAGAAAGAAAAAGGATGGGGCTACAAAGAGAGGACCTGGGGATAGAGGCTCAGCTCTTCTAAATCTCAGGAGAATATTTTCTGCATTTCACACGGAACTGGGGACATAAAAGGTTATCAACAAATGATAAAGAAGGTAGTGGCCGGCATTGAAGGAAGGATTCCAGACTAATGGACAGTAATTTTGTGCCTTTGGAAGACTGTAATTGACAATTATAAAATTCCTTATGTAATTTTATTTCACGTTTAAGCCACTGAACACAATGGCTATCTCTTTGTCTTTTTCCTGTCATTTTTAGAACTTCCAGGACTTCGAGGGAATTAGAGTAACTTCTGGTTGTGCAAGTATCTAGCACATCCAGTTTTGTTTCCAGGAGCATATTCCACACAGCAACTTGGATTCTCTCCTTAAGAGTTTCAAATAGAAGCTGACTTCCTATATTTTTATTAATATTAAAAATTGCCTCGGAGGAGTTTCTTTGTGCAGTGGTTGGTGGTTAACATGGAAACTTGTAGCTGGAAGTTTTCCTGTGTCCCAGCCTGCTGGCAGTCAGGACAAATCTCTCCCACTTGCATCCCCCAAGTAAACACACAGAGGCTTATATTGATTAAAACTTCATGACCCTGGATCAAACTTTTTGCTAGCTAGCTTTTATATCTTAAATTAACCCATAACTATTCATCTATGTATCGCCACATGTTCTGTGACTTTACCTGCATCCCATTGCATGTTGCTCCTTGGGTGGTGGGCTGGCATCTCTCTGACTCTGTTCTTCCTCTTCCCAGAATTCTCCTTGTCTGCTTTTCCTGCCTGTACTTCCTGCCTCGCTATTGGCCAATCAGAGTTTTATTAAACCAGTCTACAATAGCATTATCCCACAGCATTTCCCCTTTTCTATCTAATTAAAAAGGAAGGTTTTTTTTTTTTTTTTTTTTTTTTTTGGTTTTTCGAGACAGGGTTTCTCTGTGTAGCTTTGCGCCTCTCCTGGAACTCACTTGGTAGCCCAGGCTGGCCTCGAACTCACAGAGATCCGCCTGGCTCTGCCTCCCGAGTGCTGGGATTAAAGGCGTGGGCCACCACCGCCCGGCAAAAGGAAGGTTTTAACTTTAACATAGTAAAATTACATATAACAAACAATTATCAAGCAAGAATTACAGTTACAATATCTAGTCTATTTGTATTTGGAAAAATTAAAGAAAATATTCTATCTATCCTATATATGTGATTCTAAAGTTTTATATCTAATTTATCTTTTATCATAACCAAGAAAAATTATAACTGTCTAGTCTTCAACTTCATCAAAGAGCCCAGAAGAATTTAATATTACCTAAGTAAACAGGAAGTGCTTTGTAAGCAAGTTCCCAAAAATTCTGGAAATGATAGAGACAGCTGCCTGCCTGGACACAAAGTTCCTCTGTAATGTTGGGGCATTCATCTCCAGCTCAGAGGCCTAGAGTCTCTCAGTCACCTTTCTCTGTATCTGGTAGAATGTCTGGCAGTTTTCTCTGTGAAACAGGAATCTGAAGGACCATCTTGCCTTGCAAAGTTAAGTGGTCACCTTTCTATGGGTCTTGCATGTCCAGTCGATACAACATTTTGTCAAGCAGTCCAGGCAAGAACAGTTTCTTGCCCAAATGGCTATTTTTCCACAAAGAAGATAAATTCCATATAGAGTGCCTTTAATGTCCATCTTTCTCTTTGAAGTAAATGGGTGCTGCCAGGAGCAGACATGTTTCACTGTCCAGAAAGTCTAAGTTTTTAACATTTGGTCTATGGCAAGGCAGCTTAGAGACAGATGGGAAATTCAAAGAGAGAGACAAGAAGAAGGCAAGGAGAGATGCCAGCAAGCCACCCAAGGAGCAACATGTAATGGGACACAGGTAAAGCCATGGAACATGTGGCAATACATAGATTAATAGTAATAGGTTAATTTAAGTTATAAGGACTAGCTAGCAAGAGGCATGCCATAGGCTATACAACTTGTAAATAATATAAGCCTCTGTGTGTTTACTTGGGTCCGAGTGGCTGTGGGAAACAGGTGGGAGAGATTTGTCCTGACCACAGGCCAGGTAGGACACAGGAAAACTTCAGCTACAGAAACTCACAACCAGGAAAAGATCAGAGTAACTATGACAGCCCTACGCCAATGTTCTCTCAGAAGGCAGCAAGAGTCACACAGGTGAAATGGGTGTCAGTCCTTGAAAGTTTGTTTTCACATTTCTGTCGATTAAATACTATGCTTAAAAACATGGAGGGGGGAAAGGGTCCTCTATGTGTAACTTGAATCTTAACAATGTCACTTTTGAAAACAAAATTTTTATTCCTCATTTGTACATAGGAATATATCCTGAATAAATGAAAATCTGTGGTTGAAATACATTAATAACTATAGATGAACTTATGGATGCTAAGCTTTTGTAGGAAGTTAATGTGCATGGTATACAAAAATAGGTAACTGCTCATAAATGCTGAAGACTGGAAGACTGAGTCTTTAAATTATCTATAAAGTAATTTCCATGAAGAATAAAACATAAGCTCATTTTAGTGTTAAAATTGGCAAGATGAATGTGAATCTCCAGCTCCTATATTTAAAAGGCTTCACAAGGATGTTAATAGAAGATATTTAATAACATGTTTAAATACTATTTTGTATACAAATTAAATGTATAAAAACTCATAATGACCTTTAGATTCTATCACATTATTTCTTGAACCAGAGCATTGGTTAGTGGTTTATGCTATTTCTCTTGAATACATTGTGTTTCTATGTATGTAATTGGCTTTATTTATTCTGAGAGTCAACATTTTGTTTTATTTTTACTAAATAATATTCATATTCTTAGAGAATTTCATGTTTATATAACTCACATTGATACTTTCATTCACTGCTACTTCCCTCCAAATTTCCCTATT
The DNA here is from genome assembly GCF_007827085.1 of Peromyscus californicus insignis. Taxonomy (NCBI): domain Eukaryota; kingdom Metazoa; phylum Chordata; class Mammalia; order Rodentia; family Cricetidae; genus Peromyscus; species Peromyscus californicus. The sequence goes on along the minus strand of NW_026294418.1, from coordinate 67,353 downwards.
ACCCAACTCCTTCTCTCTCACAGCTTTATACCCTCCTTTTTATCGTTAATAATCCCACTACAATTAGTGCTGCCCATTCTCACATATTGAAGAACATAATTATTTGCATAATATATTATTATTGACAGAGGTATAATACCTAGGAAAGTAAACTCATCATCACTGTGATCTATATTCTAAATACTACTATATATTTTGTATCTCTTCTGGTCTCCTGGAATTCTCATGTTACTTTGAATTTTCAAACCTAAAACTGTCCCAGTATCAGTCTGCTTCAGCCTGCCTTTTGATGATATCATTGTTTCTTCTTTTTTGAAAATAGTACTTCAGCACCTCTATCCCACTTGTGAATACAATTTTTATTGCACTGGACTCACCTAATAATATGGGATAATCTACTTTAAGATCAGACGATTAGCAACTTCAGTTCCCTTTATCAGAAAACATAACATATTCATCGATATAAGAAGTGAATATGCATACATATTCAGGTATGATTAATCTGCCCACTGAACTCTACAAACATTGATTCATTTGAACTAGATAAAGGGGCTGGAGAAGTGGCTCAGGGGTTAAAACCATTTATTGTGTTTGTGGAGAACCAGGGTTTGATTCCACGTAAATGCCAGTTCAGAACTGTAACTCCAGTTCTGATGCTCTCTTCTGGTCTTCAATCCGAGTACACATATATAGTACACATGAATGTAGAGACATGCATATACACATTAAAAAACTAGATTAATTATAAAGTTAATGTGTATGTTTATTAGTGCTTAGCAGAGAGTTACAGACATTTCAATACAATGAAGTTGGTGAATAATGTTCCTTTGCTCCTTCTGTAGGCATTAAAATCTTCAATTATCACTATGAATTTGTCTGTTCCACTCGCTTGTTCTACTAGTTCTGTATTATTAAAAAATTGATCATTTTATCTCTATGAAAATTTCTTCCATAATTCTGATAGTAGTCTGCTATGGCTTGAAATGTCCCCTCCAGAATTCATGTTGAAATTTAATTTCTTTGTGGCTGTGTTAAGAAGTTAGGGAATTTCAGGGATAATTACACTATGAGGGCTCAGCTCTTACAGATGAACTTATGCCCTTGTTGCTGGAGTGGGTTCATTATTACAGGAATGGGTTGCTGGTCAGAAGCACATGAAAGCCAGACTCTCCCTCTTTGTCTGCTGCATCTCACTTGTCCTTCACTGTGTTACAATGCAGCATAGAGGCCATTTTCAGATGCTCCTACACTTTGCAGCCTAAGGAACTCTGGGAAGCAGAATTAAGTGTAGGGTTTTCACGGTCTGATTTGTGATACAGCAGCAGAAAGAAACAAAGCAAGAAGGAAAAAGGGTGATTAGAGGTAAAGATCTTCTCCTAACAAAGGTGTGAATGGCTTTGAAGCTAGATAGAAGGCAGAGGCTGCAGGAATTTGGAGGAGTGGGCTAGGAAAAGTCTTGGTTTCCATAGGTGGAACATTAGGAAGAGTTCAGTGAGAACAGGGAAGAGTGTACTAACGGGGAAATTCTAAATCTTCTAGCAATTATTAAAGGGGGATGGATAAAATGTAGATAGAAAAATGGGCAATAAGGGTTTTTCTGATAAGATCTTTGAGAGAACTCTGGAATATGGCATTGGAAGCAGCGTAAAGAACACATAACTAGATGGCTGCCAAGAACTTGGGTGATATGAGTCTGTGTTCTAAGGATTTTTAGATAATGCATAATTTATGAGTGATGAACACATTTTGGCACACAGCAGAAAAAGTATCTTAAAAGCAATGTGTTCAAGCTGCTGTGTGGCTACTTTTAACAGCTAAGAGTGAAGTGAGAAAGAGATAGTAAAGATGGCAATTACGGTTTTAAAAGAAATATAATGGAAAGATTCAGTCGATGTAAGTCTATGTAAGGCATTCACAGTCTATGTAAGGCAGGTCTGAGGCAACACTAAGTGTAGAACCATTCTGTCACTTGGTAGAGTTTAGTATGGGTAAGAGGCAGCAGAATTTGAGTGAAATATTTGGAGGCATTTCAGATATTATCAAGGCTTCTCCACCCATCATTAGTGCAGGCTTTAGGATGTCTATATAGATTCATTGGGTGGGCCCTTCACATCTGTTATCCAAGGACAGCTTACAACTCTGAATATTCATGTATGTTCCATGCTGGTCTCAAGTAGGCCGATGTGTGACTTAACTTTTGATCCAGAAGAGACAGTAAACCTTGGTGGATCTAGTTGGTACTAAATCTTCACACATGAAGAATTCAGGAGCTGAGCACTGTGGCTGTATTTCAAACGATATTGCAGCTCTCTGGGTGTGTTTAAGAGTGCCAAGAAAGAACTTGTAGGAGTAGAGACTGTAGCTAGAGTTTTCCTGCCTGGCCCACAGTCAGGACAAATCTCTCTCACCTGCCAGTCCCACAGCCATTCAGACCCAACCAAGTAAACATAGAGACTTATATTGGTTACAAACTGTATGGCCGTGGCAGGCTTCCTGCTAACTGTTCTTACAACTTAAATTATTCCATTTCCATTAATCTATACCTTGCCACATGGATCGTGGCTTACCGGCATCTTCACATGCAGTTTCTCATCATGGTGGCTGGCAGTGTCTCTCTGACTCAGCCTTCCACTTCCCAGCTTTATTCTCCTCCTTGTCCTGCCTACACTTCCTGCCTAGCCAATGGCCAATCAGTGCTTTATTTATTGACTAATCAGCAACACATTTGCCATACAGAACATCCCATAGCAAGAGACACCACAGAGAACTCTCACATGGGCAATATTTCCAGGAGATGCAGGGAAGGAGCCATACTCAACATCCCTGGACTTACCAGCATTAAATGCCAGCCTGAGATTCTGGCAGATGAAGGACTCTAACCTATGAGAACTCCTCCTGCCTTGCCTGGCAGAGAGTAAGGCAAACACTGTGGGTGTGTGGGACTTTCTAATGTACAAGGTGCTCAAATTTGCAGAATGTCCAGTAAATAACGTATTATTACTATGTTAATACTACTAATCCATGAGCATGGGGGATAGTTCTATCTTCAGATACCTTCTTCAGTTTCTTTCTTCAGTGTCTTAAAATTTTTTATCATAAAAGTTTTTCACTTGCTTGGTTAGAGTTACTCCAATATATTTTTTTAGTGTTTGAGGCTATTTTGAAATGTGTTGTTTTCCTGATTTCTTTATCAGTCTGTCATTTGTATATAGGAAAGCTAATGATTTTTGTGAGTTTATTTTGTAACCAATTACTTTGCTAAAAGTGTTTATCAGCTATAGGAGTTTCCCAATAGAATTTTTAGGGTCAGTTATGTATCCTATCATATCATCTGAAAATAAAGATACGTTGACTTCTTCCTTTCCAATCGTATCCCCTTGATCTCCTGTCAGTTGTCTTATAGCTGTAGCTAAGACTTCAAGTACTATATTGAGCAGGTATGGAGGAAGTGAACAGCCTTTTCTGGTTTCTTATTTTAGTGGAATTGCTTTGAATTACTCTCCATTTATGGCTATGGGCTTGCTGTAAACTGCCTTTATTATGTTAAGCTATGTTTCTTGTATCCCTAATTGCTCTAGGACTTTCATCATGAAGGGATGTTACATTTTGTCAAAAACCTTTGCTGCATCCAATAACATGAACATGTGTTTTCTTTTTCTTTCAGTTTGTTAATATGGTATATTACATTTATCAATTTATGGATGTCAAAACATCCTGAATCTCTGGGATTTGGTACCAGCATTTTATTGAGAATTTTTGTGTCTACTTTTATATGGGAACTGGTCTTCTTTTTTTGGGTGGGGGGATATGTGGTTTGGTCTTCAGAGCAACTATGGCCTCATAAAACAAATCAGTAGATATTCCTTCTGTTTCTGTTTTGTGGAATCATTTGAGGAGTATTGGCATTATCTCTTCTTTGAAAATTTGGTAGAATTCGGTGCTAGAACCACTGAACCTTGGGCTGTAGTTGTTGTTGGGAGACTTAAATTACTGCTTCTATGACACTTGGGATTAAAAGACTGCTTAAATTGCTTATGTGATCTTGATTTAACTTTGGTAATTGGTGTGTGTTAAGAGAGTTATCCATTTCATTAGATTTTCCAATTTGGTAGAGTACATGATTTTAAGGTATGCCCTTATGATTCTCTGTATTTCCTCCGTCTCTGTTGTTACCCCCCTCTTTTCATGTCTAGTTTTGTTAATTTGCATGTTCTCTTTCTTCCTTTTAATTAATTTTGATAAGGGTTTTTCAACTGTATTGATTTTCTTAAACAAATATCTCCTTGTTTCGTTGATTCTTTGTATTTTTGTTTGTTTGTTTTTATTGATTTCAGCCCTGCGTTTGATTAATTCTTGCCATCTTTATTTATTTATTTATTTTTTAGAGATTTCGGGCATGGTGTTATTAGTATGAGATATTTCCAATGTTTTTGATGTAGGCACTTTGTGCCATGAACTGGCCTTTTAGAACTGCCTTCATTGTGTCCCTTAAATTTCAGTATGCTGTGTATTCATTTTCATTCAATTCTAGAAAGTCTTTCATTTCTGTCGGGACCCATTTTTCATTCAGTAATGAGTTGTTGTGTTTCCATGAGTTTGTAAGAGGGGGAGGCCACAGCAGGTGACCTGCTACATAAGTAGAGTGAGACTGGGGAGTTGGATTTGAATGAGAGGAGGGAGAGGTGAAGATACCCTTGACTGGAGTGGCCTGCAGGTTCCCAGTGAATGCCTGTGGGAGTTGTGGGCTGGGATATCAGGGTGAGTCGTGGTTATGAAGGTTGGAAGGGAAGATCTATGTGATCCACAGGAGGTAGGGACAGAAAGGGTGAGGAGGATCCAGCAGGTGGTCTGCTAAGAGCTGGGGGTGAGACTGGGGAATTGGATTTGGAAGAGAAAAGAGAGAGGTGAAGATCTGAAGTTAATCTACCTGTTTCCCTGGCTGTAGAGGCCTACTGATTCCCTTCCTTTTTTTTTTTGTTGTTTTGTTTTGTTTTGTTTTGTTTTAACTCTGAGTCTGTCTCTGGCTTGGAGCATTTGTTGCTGGCAAGGCTGGCAGGCCTGTAAGTGCAGGAGACATAGAGGTCCTTGTGCTCACAGATAAGCACAAGGGAATCCAGGAATGTTAAACACACAGGTTGTCTCTTCACAGGGAGAGATATATAACTTGCTTCCTGCCTGGAAGTGGAGGTCATTAACAGCCTGGTGACTTTTGTGTTATCTATATAACCAAGACTACACAACATCTTCGCCCATACCCTTAAGATGTCACCTGTAGTCAATCTGTAGAACCCATCTTTACAGAAGATGTCATGTGTACTTTTCAAAGAGTTTCAATGTGGTCATTTCTTAAGCTTTATTGTGAACACAGGATTGAGTTAATTATCACCAGGAAACTTTTCTCCAAATTGTGCTGTGCTTAAACATGCCTAAAATAAACTGCTTGGTATCAGACCCTCAAAGTTTGAAACAACACTGGCTGCTGAGTTGTGTTGAACTATACTTCCTTCTTGCCTCATGTGGATCAACATTCTGAAGGTCTTGGTGGCTGCAGAGATCCCCCACAAGTAAGCCCCAGAGGTTGTCCTGTATCTAACTCTCCAGTGATGGGATTACAAAGGCATACTATCAAACCTGAAAGGTTTGTTTTTTTGCATGAGTTTGTGGTATTGAACTCCAGTCTTCATACATACAAGTGTGTGAATTTGCCCACTGAACTATTTCGCCAGGCCTCAACTTTACAAATAAAAAATAATGCCTCTTCTCCTTTCTACCAATTTCTTTCCATATCTTCTCTTTCTTTTCTTTTTCATGGAGACTGACATAATACAGTTTCCTTGGTCTAAACTGTGGACATTAATTTATTCTTGTTTCTTAGTTACCCCTATATCCAAGTAATTATGAAGGTGTATCATTTTTACCCTGCACAGTGATGTCACCTACTCTGTAAGTTAATCTCGCTGCCATAAAGAAATCCCTGTGGAGTAACCCCTCTGAGAAGGCTAATTATTTGCTGGACCACTGAACACATGTTCTTCATATGTCTGTTCGATAATTACTTTGAAAAGAGGAAGAAAGAGAGGCATCTAGAAGTAGTGTTCTTCTCTCCTTTGCTTTCTTGAACTATTCATCTCTGTCTCCAAACTTACAAATATAAAGTTTATTATCATCAAATGGCCTGCTGCTCCAGCTGGGGTAATGGGAGCTTCCTTGCTGGCAGTCTCAAGATGCCCCAAGATGCCAATCAAAAAGTCCCTTTTCAAAGCATGCTATGTTTTCCCAGAAGGAACTTTCAAAATTGTCCATTTCTCCATTTACTTATACGTCCGGTAATATTTTTTTCACAATGGCTCTATTTCATTTAACCTCAGAGTCTGACATCTCCTCACAAGCTATCTTGTGGGTTCTCCTCAATGCTTAGGTCTCCACACTGTCCGAGTAGCAGCAGATACATCATTTCACACTCATGATTTTTCAATGGTTTCCTGTCTGTCTTCAGCTTTCAGTGCTACAGCATGTTAACCTCACCTTGACCCTAAGACAAATACAATTTGCTTTTTACACTTCTGCCAGAATGATCTTTGTTTTGGAATGAATGATTGATTGTATAAAAAAATTCAGTTATAATGTGGTTCACTAATCAACCAGTCAATAAACTTGTGTTGAGCACAAAACCCAGTGTAAGTAGTGTTGGCATAAAGTAAATGGATTCTTGTTCTGAAAAAGACTCTCACTATGTAACCCTGGCTGGCCTGGAACTCCATATGCAGACCAGGAATTCACAGTTCTACCTGTCTCTGCCTCCTGCATGCTGGGATTAATGGAGTAAGCCACCATGCCCATTCCAACAACTGGAGTTCTTTTATTGTCCCACAGTTATAAAAGGAAAAATCTAAAATATAAGGTAGATATGGTTGTCAGAATACATATAATTCATAGCTGTGTGGTTTCAGAGGACAGCTTTCAAAGCCTGAAGAACAGGCTGTGAGGACTGGGGCTAAATTGGGACAGAGAAAGCAGCTTGCCGATTGGTCACTATCTGGACATTCATGTAAGATTCACCAAGCTAGAAAGATGTCAACAAGATGCAAACATTTTCCAGTACGAAAGCACTCTTCATTGCACTGCATAGAATTTCTGTTAGATTTGTCTCACCGGAACTATTCTTACAGACATAAGTTAAGTGATGGATTTCTTTAACGTTTTATGTAAAAACTAATAATTTGTTTTCTAAATAGCACAGGTGTGCGTTTTTTACTGCATCTGCTATTGAATATTTCTCCCTTGGATAATTCTATTTCATTTCAATTTCCCCACGGATGGGCTCCCTGGAAACCTGGTGGTTCTAAAACAGGATGTTTGCTAATGAACAGCACCATCTACTGGTAATAAATTGCAGTCAATAGCAGAATTGCTTGAAGATTATTATCAAATATTTTTTTCTGGGCAACGATGCCTGAGAAGTCAAAGGATCTTTCTCTTGCTTTTTTCTTTCTTTTTTTATGATTCCATCCCTTCTACCAGAATATCTGCTTTTCCATTTTTCCATTCCTTCTGCTTCTTTCTGACAAACTGCTGAAAATTGAAAGAATCCACAGGGTGAGTGAGTCACAACTAAACTTCATTACAAACTTCTTTTTTCCCCCTCCTCTGTCCTCAAGCAAAAACTTTTCTTAGTATGGCAAAGGTGGAGCTAGAAAGGGAGCTTCATAGATAGATTTTTGCTAGCATAATGCTTTTGGGAAACTCTGGGAAAAGTCAGTAAGAAACACCTGCTTCATAAGAGATGCACCTGGGTGCTTTCTGCTGGATTGGATGAAACTTGTGTGATGCCACTATGGTCACATACAGACTTATAATAGATGACCAACACTGACCAGTACTGGTAGTATTGTGACATCAAGAATAGCATATATGTCTATATTTGAGATAAAGCATTCATCAAGAATAGGAGAAATTTAGATCTGAGTTGTGTGGATTTGGGTAAGCATCTTTAATTTTGTGAGGCTCATATTCCTCAACAATTAAATCATGCTATCTTCCCAGTCTGCCTAGATGTGATAACTGAGAAAAGAAAAGTGAAACAACACATGCACAGATACTCATAGGCACGACTAGATGCTGAATTAGGTACAATTTGCCAACATACCATCCATTTGAGCTCTGACACCATCTCAGACAGAAGGTCTGAGTTGTTGAGACAAGCAACACACAAGAACCACACGCAAGTCTTGTGGCCCTGGGGACAAAACCGACAAAAACCGGCTGTTTTGTCGGTTTTGATAACTATGATGATAACTTCATCAAGGAGGGTGGAGCAGTGACCCATTGGGATTCCTGTCAAGCACATGGAGGGTCTTACACAAGGTGGTTGGAATTCTATATAAAGAGCCACAGATAATGTAGCTCTGCCCCCTGTCCTTATCTGCTGTTCATACAAGCAGCACTAAAAGACAGGCTAGGGACAGCTTCCAATCTCTTCATCCAGGTTGCAATTATACAAGTTGCTTGAACACTCACCTTAATTAACACAATGTATTAATGTACTATGTCTTCTAAAGGATAGGCTTTAAAAGAAATTATGCTTAGAACTGCAGAGGACAGTGAATGAACTATCACAGAGGAGAAAAATGATGACCATTGAGAGGCACAAGGATGCACACCTCCAGCCACATTGACCCCAGCCAGGTACCAAACTATTTTAAACTGCAACATATTTTTATTTGTTCTGTACTGTTTTGATTTTTACCACATGCTATCATGGCTTTGTGTTTCTTCTTAAATCTTGATTCTGATTGTAGAATATCGTCCACATCATTAAATAGTTGCCTGTTACAAAAAAAGGGCAATTAGGCTGAAAATAGAGATTAAAGTCCGTGGACTGCCAGATCAAAGAAAGAGAAGATGTCCCAGGTGAGGATCTGCAATGAGCCGAGGCAGACAACTGGACTCTCCTGAATGCTAGTCTACAAAGCTAGAAACATTTTTCCAGGGATGCAGGGCTTCCTCCCTCCTTGAAAGACATTTGACATTTTGTTGAGTTTTAAAAGTTACTCAAGATCCAACAGAGTTAGAAGATAGCCTTATGCCAGTGAATAGCTTCATTTTTTATTTTTTAATGATCGAAACTGTTTCTAGGTCTAAGGGATGTGGGAGGGGAGAGACAAGCACAGTTGAGAGGCAAGTTGGTGACTCATGTGAACCTTCAGAATAAGGCATCTTGAAACTCAGGGTAGCAGACCCTGAAGGAGCTTCAGAAAAGCATTCAGAGGGTTATCTGGATTTTAACTTTGGGAAAACAAGGCACATTCATAGCTGTCATTAAAGTCCCTGCGGCAAAACATGAGACACTTCCTGTCTCAGGCAAAACCCTACACAGGTCTGTGTGAGGACAGTCACTTTGCAGCATTAGTTATTAACACTGACTGCTCACTGGGGGCCCACCAAGCACAGCAGTTTCCTACTGCTGTTTAAACTGTAATTTGGGACATGTGTCAGGAATGGTCAGCTCAAACTACTGAATAAAAAAAAGTGTGAAATGTACCACATTCCTCCACTGTAGCTATTCATTTTGGAGTCTTTCATGTAACATTTAGTGGGAACAGCTGTAGTTGATCATTTTCAGACTGGTTATTCATGCAGATTTTTAAAGTAGCCTGTGTGTATGCTTCCTCTTCGAGAACGCTGTGGGGTCAATGTCACTGTTCAGTGACCTGGCGGCAGTCTAGACGGTCTCAGAAGAGAACCTTTCTGCTCTACAGTCTCCCAAGGCTTTTTAAAAACTTTGATTCTAAAACAATGTCACCCTAACATCCAGCGGATATCACCAGAAGATTGCTGGAAGGTAAAAGAATACCCTGCACCTGCTGATTCTGGATTCTCTTCTATTCAGTACTGCTTATCCAAACAGATTCTGGAGACTGGTTGTGAGAACTGCATGACAAAACTGATCCGTGGGATGTACCCAGCACAGCACTGCAAATCTGTTGACTAGTATACGTGCTAAAATACAAGTCATCAGGAAGATAACAAATACTTAACTGGAAAATGTAAAAAACTTTAAATCGAAAAGATGATAAAAATCACCATCAATGTCCTGCTGTGGTGATGGTCCTAATTAACGCGTCTAATGATTTTCCAATGATTAGATTATTACTATGACAGTGTATATATGGAATGTATTCTCTAGTGCTTTGTGTATGCACAAGACAGCTGCTTCTGACAGATTTGGTGTATAATTCCAAAACATTAGGAGATTAAGGCTTTTACTCGATTCACCACAAACTGGCTTTCTGGACATGAGTGATTTTTACATCCTGTAGTCTTCATTTTCTCCCTTGGAAAGTGTAAAAATACTAAAATAAAAATTAGAAACCAAGCCCTGTCATTTTCCTTAATCTATATATTGATATTTTCACAGAGCAGATACTGACAAGGCTTCAGTTTACTAACATTGCTTAAGTAAAGATTTCTCAGACAATCAAGTAGACATTCTGACATATATTTTAAGTGGATAATCATTTACAGGTAGCTGTGAATACAGGCACACACATGTGAACACACACACACACACACACACACACACACACACACACACACACACACACACACGATCTTGGAGGTGCTAGTGACCAATAGGCTGAAAATGATGCTCACATACAAAACCTGGCAGAGTCAAGGACTAGGAAAGCCAAACCCCTTTGATCTTTTAAGCTGTCAGAAATTAAAAAAAAAAAAAAAATGATGAGCTGCCTGCCCAAGCTCTGTGCTAAGGTCAGCGTACCCTTGAAGAGACAAAAGAGGAGAAGTGATTTACAGATAAGGCTGGCAGCCTTGGCACTGGGAGCTTTTGTTTTCTTAGCTGTAGGCCCTGGGAGAGGAGTGTGCCTCAGCAGGCACAAAGTGTCCCCCAGACAATGTCAGACACACGCCAAAAGGGAGCCCAGCCAGGATCCAGCCACCAGGAGAATTCTTGCCTGCTACCCACAGACACACACAAAAGGCAGACCCAGGTTACCGCAGCCTCCCAGGTAAGGACCAAAGAGGCTATTTATCATCATTAAGCGAATAGGCCATTCTTCCTCCTCCTGACTGCTAGTTCATAGCAGAGAAACTTAAAAATATTGAGCCAAAGAACAACTCAAAGTTCTGAGCATAGGCAACTGGAAATGCCCTTGCCTCAACTTCTTCTGTGTTAAGAAGCATTGCAAGTCCTAGCGTTGATTGTCCATGCCGTCCTGAATATGTTTTCTTCATTACCTCTACAAATCTTAACTTTGTACTGCATTTGAAAGCACCATTTACCTGTCAGATAAATTAGAAAAGTAGGTGGCTCTAAAAGAAAAAGTTAAGGAGTCATCTGGATCCAAGTCATAGGTAGTTACTATGTGCATTGTGTCTTTTGTGGTGATATTTGTGTGAGTTTATGTGCATGTGTATATATTTTATATGCAAGAGTGCAGAGAATGCACATTCCGGTGAATAGGTAAGGAAAATCACTGTGGTCCACACGTGTATCACACTATACATATTATTTTGTGTTATTTTATTCAACATTGATATCATGGAGATTTTTTTGCACTTGTTCAGTATTGGGTTAAAATATTAAATTGGTAAACTTTAGGTGGTATTGTATAAGTGTAAAATCTTCTACAATGACACCAGGCAGGTAGTGATAAATAATACTAGTAACAATTCCATCAGAATTCAATTAGTTCAAAATTACTTTACTGTTTACAGTATTAAAAACTTTGTAGAAGAAATACCTATCATAGCAAGGAGAGGGATGCTGCTGATGAAAGCTAGAGGAACAGTGAGCTTGAACTTGAAGATTTTTCCTCCTGTTCCCTCCTCAGAAGGAGTCAGTTCAGAGGAGAGCAGAAACCACAGGAAACATTATTAGGTACTAACAAAGCTCATCCATTCTCTGGAAGTCTCAGTCCTAGAAAAGCATGTATAGGATACTATCTATGCAATTGTCTCCTCATATCAACTCAGTCACCAGTCCTGGATCAAGCCACTTAAACATGGCACTTCCTGCCAAAGGTTTTCTGTTCTCTGCTACAGACTGCTAGGTAGACAAGGTATGGCCGGGATGCTCAACACTCAAAGTGTCTCCTATTTTAAAGCACAAAAGGATCTGTTCATCTCACACTCTGGATAGTTTGCTGTTCTGTATGCAGCTTGATGACCACAATACAGTGTCTCAAATTAGGTATTTTATAACTAAGAGGTTATAGTGGCATTTTTTAAAAGTCTTTCCTCCTTTTATTCTTTTCTTCTCTTTAAAAAATTAAATAAAATATCGTTACATTGTTTTTCCCCTTCCCTTTTCTTCCTCCAATCCCTTCCACATAACTCCCACTCTTTGCTCCATTTCAAAATCATGGTCTATGTTTGTTATTGATACACATATACATAAATGTCTAGGTAATATAAATATAACCTATTCAGTCTGTTTAGTGTTACACATATAAACATATGTACACACACACACACACACACACACACACACACACACACACACACACACGTAGCTGAAGTTTCTCCAGTTCTGCCTGGGCGCTACAGTCCCATGGCCTGCTCATAAAATAATCACACAGAGGCTTAATATTATTTATAATTGCTTGGCCATTAGCTCAGGCCTGCCACAGACTAGCTCTTACACTTAAACTCAGCCCATTTTTGTTAATCTATATGTTGCCACATTTTCCATGGGTTTACCTGTGTGCCATTACATGCTGCTCCCTGGACAGCGAGCTGGTGTCTCCTCACTCAGCCTTCCTCTTCCCAGAATTCTCCTTATCTGCTTATCCCACCTATACCTCCTGCCTGGCTATTGGAAAAATCAGCATTTTATTTATCAACCAATCAGAGCAACACATATTTATAGCATACAGAACAGCTCACAGCACACACACACACACACACACACACACACACACACACACACACACACACACGTGTATGTGTGTGTGTGTGTGTGTGTGTGATTACAAGGCTTACCCCTGGTAATGCTATTTCTCCCTTCCATGTTATCATGTTCATTGGTGTTGTACTTGTTCAGGTCCTGTATGGGTGAAGACTCCTGTCATTTTTATGATATACAACCTCACAACAGATTTCTTGGTCTTTTGGTTTTTACATTCTTTCTGGCTCCTCTTGCACAATGTTCCTTGAGCCTTAGGTCCCAGAGTTGTGTTGTAGATTGGGGCTAAGTATCCCTACGACCACTGAAAAGGGGTTCTGGATGGCAGGACTGATCAGGAAAATGGAGACCACGGTGTTTCCTTGGTGATATGTCTTTATCTTCAAATGTGCTGTCTATAAGTGGAAAGCTTCCAAAAAAGACTGTTTCCTTTTTTCTGCCTTCAAATGAACCACAGTAGGACAAATCTGAATGCCAGATATGAAGAGATAGTAGGTCAGCATTAAAGGGAAATTGAAAAAAAATATGAAAATGATGCAAAAAAAAGGCATATGTGGATACTTTTATACATTTAAGACCTCACATATTTGGAGTTCCTTTTAGGTGTATGTTTGTGTGTGTGTGTGTGTGTGTGTGTGTGTGTGTGTGTGTGTGTGTGTGTGTGTGTGTGTGTGATGGGTATCTTTTGAACTATACACTATGTTCATTATCTAGTATAGATAAATATTCTCAAGTGATAGTAAAATTTTTAGATATGTTTATCAAATGTTGTACTGTGTTTAATTTTGGTTTTGGAATCATTAGGTTATTTTTCTAACAAAAGTGTTTGTTATTTTAAGGTGTGTCTGTTATTAGTGTTTAATCCTTTTAAAAATAATACTTTTATTAATTCTTTGTGGCTTTATTTTGATCCTATTTACCCCTGCCTGTACTTTTCACAGGTCCAACATCTCCTCCTATTCAACTTTAAGTTCTTTTTCTAATTTTTATTTATTTATTTATCTATTTATTTATTTATTTTAACTTGTGTTGCCCAACTTCTCTTGAGTGTGAGGTCTGCCCTGGAGTGCAGTTAATCTTAGACCTACATCATTAGAGAAAACTGACTCTCCCTTTCCTAACAGCTAATAACTCCTCAATTAGTGGTGACACTTCATGTATATCTCTTCCTATCTCCATACTGCCAGACTTGAACTTGTACAAGTCTTGTGCATGCCATCATAATCACATGCACAACTACCTTGTTATATCCATAAAATACTATTTCCTTGAAGTCACCCACCACCTTTGGCTTTTAGAAACTTTCAGTCAATCTGTTGAAGAACATTTTCTCCTCCCAAATAACTCATACCTTGTGTCAAGTTGACAAAAAAAAAAAAAAGCTGACCTGTGTGTGTGTGTGTGTGTGTGTGTGTGTGTGTGTGTGTGTGCGCGTGCGTGCGACTGAGTGTCCTTAAAAATATTAGCTTCATTTCTGCCAGGCAGTTTACTCCCAAACTTCTATTTTAACAACTTAATCTTGAGGTGGCATATGCAATTAACTGAAACAAATACCATAAGCAGTTAAAAGGAGGATTAAGCTTAGAATATATGTGTTTGTGCCAGGTATGAAAACAATATATGCTTTCACAGTTTCTAGGCTCTGGTTACTTTTGGTAAGACTAGATAAAGAAAGTTCCTCTTGCTGGTTAGATATGAGCTCTCCCTTTGAAGCCTCAGTTGGCTACTTATGCAGTTTGCCTCCCAGAAAGATGTTTCATACAGTGCTCACAACTTGTCATATCACCTTACTGAAGAGACTGGAGCTCAGACAATGATGAACCAATGGTGGGAAGAACCACATCTTGACACCAGGACTGTTTAGATAATTCTGGAGGGAGTTAGACATGTGGTCACTGGATCTCTTTGTGTCTTTTTCCAATATGGCCACTCTAAACACATTTCCTTTGTATTGCTTTTTATTTTTACATTTACAGTCTTGCCTGATTTTTCAGGGACTGTGACCAAACCTCTCTTTTTGAAGTATAGAACATGGCCCCAAATGGGGTAACAGTGTGGCAACCATGAAGTCCGTGAAAGCACATTTTGAGGGGTCTGCCACCTACAGGAAGTTGGCTTCGGATAAAAAGAAAAGCTGGAGCACTGGAATAATTTACTTCCGGCATGTTTCTCTTCTTTCGATTTCGGCTGGCATCAGCTGCTTTTTGCCTCTATTTGGTGAAGAAGAAAAATGATTACTTTTCTTTGTTTTGGTGTTTTGTCTTGAGAATGTGGAGTCTTTGACAAACTTATCCTCTCTTTGTGTGCAGCTTGGTCTTTGCTTCACTTTCCTGTTTGTTGTTTGAACTCTTGGGAACCATTTGGCAATGGATCGCGTCTTCATTGAACTTTGTGTAGGTCAGGCTGTGTCAGTTGGAAAGTTCCTCTCAGATTTTGTGGAAACCACTATATGACAGAAAAAGGCTCTATGGAGCCATTGGTTCTGTAGACAAATTTATAATAGAGGAAAGAAGGTGTTAAGATCTCTGCTGTGATTTATGTAACCATGAAAGTATTCTTCTGTAGAGAGTTATACTTGACTAGTCTCTATGGAAATTAAGACAGTAATGGGAAAAACCAATCTCTGCCCTTGGAATCCTGAAGAACTTAACAAGAAATCTCTAAACATCTTATTTTTGCATTTCTATCTTTTGAATTCATTGTTCATTTAAAATTAAGACTATTAGCATGCTTGTCTTGAAATATGCATAATGAATGCGTGAATGAACATTCATGCTTTGGGTAAGTGATACCACATTTATATCAGTTTTTTCTTCCTTTAATAATAAAGCTAACTAAAATATACTGAAAAAAAATGGAGTGTATGTAAAAGGGCAGTAAAGAATTCACTAAAATGGCCAGCCATCCCATGGTTAATGGGGGATATTCTTATTGTAGCTAAGAGAGAGAGACCATCCAGAGGCATCTAGAAGACCAGATGGCACATGGGCTGGACTAGGGAAGTGAGAGTAGTAGAGACTAGCAAGTGAGGACAATGTTGATGACAAGAGAAGGAACTGTAAGGAACAGCCAGGATGTGTGGAGGCTTTGAAACATAAAATGGACACTTGTGAATAGGGATTGCCAAAACCTGGAGGCCAGTATGGATTTAATATGGAACCTCAGGTATTTGTTAATGGAGAGTCACTTGTCCCTTCTGCCAGAGGCAAGGGAAAGGATTCCCTTTAGGGGATAGGAACTCATTTCACAAGGATCTGTGGAATGTTAGCTTTTATCTAATAGCCAGAAATCCTTCTATAGTCAGGCTTGAGGTGGGCCAATTGTGTCGTTTTTGGATATGTGCACTTCCTGTAACCTAACATGGAGAATCTGAGACTAAAAGAAAAACTGGGTTTTGGACAGGCTGGTTATACTAGTTCACAGAAACAAACTCTCCTAACCAGGAAATGAAAGAAATCATTTCCCTCTTCTTAAAAGTATTCTAAGTTAAATGGCATCATTATACAGAAACACTTAGACACAGAGAAAAACTCATATGAGAGTGAAGATAGAGTTTGAATTAACCAACGATTGTTGAAGCTCCCACACGTCAGGAGGAAAGCACATAATAGATGCTCTTTCTAAAGCTTTTCATAGAACTAACCCTGCAAACTTTTTGTTTGTTTGTTTTGTTTTTTGGGTTTTTTTTTTTTTTTTTTTTTGAGTCAGGGTTTCTCTGTATAGTTTTGGTTCCTGTCCTGGATCTCACTCTGTAGACCAGGCTGGCCTCGAACTCACAGAGATCTGCCTGGCTCTGCCTCCCGAGTGCTGGGATCAAAGGCGTGCACCATCCTCACCCGGCCCCTGCAAACTTCTTAACCGTGCCTTCCCAGACTCCAAAACTGTAGTAGAATTAGTTCCAATTACTTGTTGTTTTAAGTCATCCGGTTTGATAACATAGCTGACTGTACATGATGTGTACTGTCGGAACATGGTCCAAGAATGGAGTCGAAGTCTGAGTGCTTGTGAGAAAACTCCAAGAAAATAATACAAGAGTCTTGAGAGTTCGATTTCTTCAAAACGTGGAGTTGTTCTTAGAATGTGTTTTTGTGTTCCTCCCAGGTGGAGCGGATAGGAGTGAGTTGACTTCAAATTATTCACTACAGCTGGCTATTGTTATTTGTTTGTATGCCTCTGTGGAAAAACATGTTCTTGCCATGCATAGCTTGTCCCTGTGACTGTATACAGCTTGAAGCTATGAGAACTTTACTCAGGTGAACGTTCTTAACTCTCAGAGTATAAATTGTCGGAGGCTTATAATAAAGTTGGCTACTGCATGAGGCTTTAGTCTGCTTCATTTATTGGCTCCATTCTCCCAGGTCCCTTTGCAACTAGAGTGGTGACAGTGTACCACTAAGGGTGCTACTTTCATTGACCTGAAAAAAACAATTAGGACAATTGTCACGGTGTTGTCAGCAAGAAGGAAAAACAAGGGCAAAATGTTGACTTCTAAAACAGGATGAGAAACTTAAGGTCAAATCTAGCAGCCCTTCCTAGGTGCCCATGTTCATCATTCTCTCAGTAAACCTCACTGAGTCCATCTTTGTGCTCCAGGATAATGATTTGTTCTGTGAAGGCAAGGAAGGCATGGAGAGAATGACAATACATCTTCCTCAAGCTGCCTCTATATTATATGTACATTATATGTATTTCCTACATGATACATATAGGAAATAATGTATGCTATACAGGGTAGTAAAGCCATAAGGGAGATATTCTACAGACACCAGAATTAAGCCTAAACATTGACTCCTATTTTAAAGGTACTTAGCCTTTTCAAGTCATGTCCATAAATTACTATGTATATGAGAACCATTGCAACTAGGTGGCTTCATGATAACTGAATAGCTAATATTTGACAAGGCTAGGAATCAAATTTCTGTTATTTCATTAAAACTTTTACTTACAGGGCTGGAGGAAAATGGTTCAGTGGGTAATAGTACTTGCTTGGCAAGCATGAGATTCTGACTTCAAATTTGCAGTACCCACCAGAGAAGATGTTATGGCTGCATGTGCCTATACCCCCAGCATTGGGGACAAAAGTCAGGTGAATCCCAAGATCCCTGTCGAGCCAGCCAAGCAAAATGTGAGCTTTGGGTTAGTAAGAGACCTTATCTCAAGACCTTGTATCAAGAAGGTAGTGAGTGATAGAAGAGACTATCTGATATCTGACCTCTACATGAGTAGTAATCGGGGTTGCATCCATATCCTCAAATACATAGAGTACACACACACACACACACACACACACACACACACACACACACACACACACTCAGCGGGCACACACACACACCAAAAAATCCTGGCATTTACTGTACCAGGCTTTTTCTTTTCGGCACCAACCAGCTCCCAAATCATGACATAGAGACTTATTATTAGTTATGAATGCTTGGCCTTATTTTAGTTCTTATTTTAATCTGTTTCGCTTTACCTACATTTTTCCTTGGGGCTTTTTTTTACCTTCCTATCTTTCTCTATGACCTATTTTCCTGCTTCTAGTGTCTGGCTGGCTGGCAGCTGCCTGGATTCTGGCCCCAGGCCTGTCCCTCTCTTTCTCCCTCATTCTCTTCTCTCTTGAGCCTAGATTTCTCTTCCTGCTTATTCCTGCTACCTGCCAGCCCCACCTATCCTTTCTCTGCCTAGTTACTGGCCATTCAGCTCTTTATTAGACCAATCAGGTGCCTTAGGCAGACAAAATAAACAAATGCAGCACATCTTTACATAATTAAACAAATATAGCACAAACAAATGTAACACATCCTTACATTGTCAAACAAATGCAGCATAAACAAATGTAACACACCCTCATATAGTTAATATTCTGCAGCAGAAACAAATGTAACACAGCATCACATAGTTAAAGTAATATTCTGCAGCATAAACAAATATAATACACCTTTACATAGCTAAATATTGCCCAACAATTTACTCCATCATGCCATACTGCCAGGAAATTCCATACAGTAAAACAATTTCCATTTCTTAATTCTTCTCTGTTTCACTAGAAGACTGTGTCTTTCTAATCTGCATAATCACTAGTAACCCTTTATTTAAAATAGCAATGTATACAGTAAAACAATTTCCATTTCTTAATTCTTCTCTGTTTCACTAGAGGACTGTGTCTTTCTTTTTTTTTTTTTTTTTTTTTTTTTTTTTTTGGTTTTTCGAGACAGGGTTTCTCTGTGTAGCTTTGCACCTTTCCTGGAACTCACTTGGTAGCCCAGGCTGGCCTCGAACTCACAGAGATCCGCCTGGCTCTGCCTCCCGAGTGCTGGGATTAAAGGCGTGCACCACCACCGCCTGACAAGGACTGTGTCTTTCTAATCTGCATAATCACTAGTAACCCTTTATTTAAAATAGCAACGTACTGCTGATTTTTTTCCTGTGGTAGGATTATTTAAGATTTCCTTACCTTTATTTACAATTCCTATGCTTCCCCAATTCTTTTCTTCCTTTAAGGACCTTGGCTGTCTTGAAAATGTGAAGTATTTTGTGAAATGGTTCTGAGCCTAGGCTTGACCAATGCTTACTCAGATTACGTTCATGTAACATCCTCAGTGGATGGGTCAAAGGCATGATGTTGGATCTTTCTAAAAGTACCTAACTATGTTGCACCTATCATTACATAGATTTTGGATGCTTATTCCCACCTATCCTCCCATAAAAGGGTCAGGAACCCACAGAGAAGGCCTAATTCTATATATGAGATCATAAGCCTAGAAAAACTTACTATGCCTCAATGTAAACAAGTCCTTCAACAAGAACTTTTGTACCCATCAAAGAGGGTACTACAGCAAAAGCTAATGAGTTCTCCTGTACACATCTGTGAACTTCTGAGCGTTAGCATAAGTGATAATAACAATTATTAAATGAGTAATTGGTAAATCAATTAAGTATAGATAAATAAATAAGAGAACTATATTTAAACAACATGTTGAAACATTATTTTATTTATTTATTTATTTTTTAATTTATTGTTTTTACATCCTGACCCCAATTTCCCCTCCCTTGTCTCTCCCTCCCTCACCCACTCCTCCTCCCCTGCAAGAAACAACTAAACATATATGGGATGGGGAGATAGTTCAGTGCTTAAGCATTTGCATAAGAATTGAGTTGGATCCTTAAACATCCAAATAAATGCTAGGTGGACTTGGGGACTAGCCTGTAATTCCATCCTCAGAAGGGTATTCCTAGAGTAGGCTGTCTAGCAAGACTAACCATATGAGCAAGCTATGGATTTAATATGGGAAGACTCTATCTCAATGAATCAATAATGAATTTTTACATCAACCTCAGGTCTCTGAATGTACATATACATATGTGCACATGTGCTCATACATATGTGCACCTACACACATATAAAAACATTCATATAAATATGAATACCATACACACATGAAAAAATGGAAAAGAAAATTAAGTAAAAGTTATGAGGTTCAATGTTTTATATTGCCCATGAAACATTTTATCTATACAAAACAGCACAGTCAATTGGAAATATTCATAATGTAATTCTCAAACAAATCATTGAATATATGGATGATAGAATCTGTGATTTCATTTTTGCAAATAGTGAAACTTGAAACAAATCCTTTTACCTTTTTAGGTCACAATTACTTATAGGCAATAAAATAAAGGTTGATGATAATCACTTGAAATCAGAAGTCTAACCCAAATGTTTTTAATATATTCCTTATGGATTTCTAGGGATAAACAATCTAGTTTGGGATCTTCTTGAAGGTAGTTTGTGGTATGTGAAACTGCTTCTTGGGTCTTTCTACCATTCCGTGAGCTACTAAAAACACATATTAGTGTTGAGCAATTTGTCATACAATGTTTATTTAGGTGTCATTGAGGTGCACCTGGTTCTGTGGTTCATAGTTGCATTTTTTGTTACATTGGAAACCTGATTAGTATTGACATATTTCACACAAGTTGTTAGCTTCTGAATTCACATAAGTTGGTCAACAGCAGGATTCATATTTCATTATGTTTTTCATCTTAAAATATGGACTGTAATTAAAGTCATTTGCAATTAAAGACAGGATTACAGGAAACGAAGCAAAGGGTGGCATTGAAAAAGTTACGTTACTCTGCTGAAATCTCACTGCAAGCCTTTAAAGACCTCAGTTTATTTTAAAGAAATATCTCCTAATTGTTACACAGTTAGAAAGTAGAAGGTGAGTCATTTGGGTTGTCAAAAAAGGGAAATACTAGCCGGGCGGTGGTGGCGCACGCCTTTAATCCCAGCACTCGGGAGGCAGAGCCAGGCGGATCTCTGTGAGTTCGAGGCCAGCCTGGGCTACCAAGTGAGTTCCAGGAAAAGGCGCAAAGCTACACAGAGAAACCCTGTCTCGAAAAACCAAAAAAAAAAAAAAAAAAAAAAAAAAAAAAAAGGGAAATACATGAATTAAAATTTCCAAGGTAGCAATGAAAATCAAGGTTGGAGGAAAAATCAAGATTAATAATAAGAAATCATGGGAATGAAAAGTCCCCAAAATATTCAATGTAATTTAAAATGAAATCACTTTTGTAAACATATGTAGTTTATGGAAATGAGAGAATAGAATATGGATAGTTATCTGGCCTTATAAAGTGAATTCAAGGAATCTGACATTATAAGAAAAATATTATTCCAAACATAGTGGTACATACCC
Source organism: Peromyscus californicus insignis (assembly GCF_007827085.1). Taxonomy (NCBI): domain Eukaryota; kingdom Metazoa; phylum Chordata; class Mammalia; order Rodentia; family Cricetidae; genus Peromyscus; species Peromyscus californicus. The sequence continues at coordinate 45,729 of NW_026294418.1, read as the reverse complement.
TATAATCTCAATACTGGGAAGACAGAGAAAGATCTGTGCGAGTCAAAGGCTAGTCTGGTCTACATGGAGAGTTCCAGACCAGCAAGACGACATAGTGAGACCTTGTCTCAAAAGAGAAAAATCTACCTTGCGAATTCTCTCTCATCTTTGTTTCTGGTACACAGAAGACATGGTAATACCTGAGCTTAAAGTGCCATCACCACCCCTAGCCATGCATACAGTATGGCTTGAAGGAAATGGTCTTTGTGCATATAATGGTTTATGGGCTTGGTTTTCACTAGCATGGAAAAGAGCAAGAGAACCGTCAAAAAAAAAAAACCTGCTCAGTATGCTAGTAATTGCTGAGCGTGCATACTATCTCAGATGCTTTATGTTCATTTTGCCTGTGAGGCACCTCTTATCCACAGTAGTCAAATGAGGAAACAACAGCTTTGAGGACATGAGTTGATCACGATATTTAGTTCACTGGTAAGGACAGTATTTCAGCTCACATTATTTATTTTAGTCTAATAACTATTTATGGCATTCCTTAAGCTAAATGAAAATAATCTCTACCTCAATTTATGATAAAATAATAAAAGGACTTATCAATATTTGGAAAACCAGAAAAGTGATTATAAAGGATTTAGAAGTTCTACTACAATAAGGTAGAAACTGGTTTTAACCTCACACTATAAACAACAATTAGAAAACACATCTGTAGACCACTAGATAACAAACACTACAGAGCTTTTTAATTTTTTTCCTGAGTAAGGAAGAGTGAGCACCATGCCATACATAGTGTTCTTCTGGAGACACATTGGAAACCACAGAGTTGAAACAGTAATTTGCCTGAGTTTTCCAGATAAAACGAAATATTTTGCGTGTGTGTGTGTGTGTGTGTGTGTGTGTGTGTGTATGTGTGTGTGTGTGTATGTATGTATGTATGTATGTTTGTGTGTATATGTTTGTGCATATGTATATGTGTGTATGTGTGTGAGTGTGTGTGTGTGTGTGTGTGTGTGTGTGTGTGTGTGTGTGTATGTGTGTGTGTGAATGCATGTACTTGTGGATGCAGAAAGAGGTCTATTTCAAGGAAAGAGTTCAGCGACTGTAGAGACTTTCAAGTCCAAACTCCACAGGACTGGTCAGAAGAACAGAGACTCAGAACAGCCACTGCTTCAGTTTACACTTAAAGACAGTCAGGATGAACACTTAGCAAAAAGCCGGCACTGAAGCTTGGATGACAGATCACCTCATCAGAGCTCTCTCTTGCTAAGGGGGGGGGGGAGTATCACTCTGTTATTCAGTTCAAATATTTAGCTGATTACATGAGGCTTATCAGTATTAGAGTGGAAAATCTGCTTCACTCAGAGTCCACTAATTTCAAATTTAATCTTCTTTGAAAATACACAGAGTGCTATTTGGTCATATAAGAAGCATCAGGGTGTAGCGTGAATTCCCCGAGTCAGATATCAGGGTAAATGCTGGAAGATCAGAGAAGTAAAGGAGCCAGACACGACCTTTACTCTTACCTCTACAGAATCCTCGGACCGAAGGGAGGCTGAGCTCCTGTCTCCTCCCACCTTATACTACTGTCTCTACCTCCCTAGTGCTGGGATTAAAGGTGTGAGCCTCCACCACCTGGCTCTGTTTCTCATTTATACTGGATCAATCTCGTTTAGCCTAGGGTGGTCTTGAACTCTTCCTGCTTCCTCCCATCTTTGGGCTGAGGATTTGGTAGAGGTAAAAAGTCTCTCTAGTGAATGGCTATTTACCCCAATATCTGATTCTGGGTTTTTATTATTAAGACCAATTAGAATTTGCGCTACACCATGGCTCATCCAAAGTAACATATAAAATTAGTCATAAGATATATGAATCCCAAAGAAAAAATGCAGAATTATTGATTTAAGAAGACAGGAATCAGGCTGTCTAAATTATCTGGAAATTACAACTTAGAGTAATGGAAAGAAGAAATCAACTTTGGAGGAATTATAAAAAGTGCATCACCCTCTCTTTATCTCTTCCTAAAATATAGATGTAAAGAGTCAGTCTCTATAAAGTAGAATAATACAAGAAGGGATACTATGTTGGTTTGAACAATCTCACGTATATTTGGTTCCAGTTGATGGAAGTGTTTGCCTTGGTGATGGGCTCTCCTCAGAGGAAGAGAAAAGTAACTAAAACAGATATCTGAAAAAAATTCCAAGAGCTTTTTAAAACATTAGAAATGATAGGAATGTGTAACAGGGATCTTAACAGTTCTTATTAATAAAATCAAACCCAGGGCCAGTTATTGGGGTGAAATGCTGGATGGTCAGAGAGACAGAACAAGCCACAGCTAACCTCACCTGGCCAACTTTTTAGCTGATTTTGTTTCCTCAGACTGGAGGCCTCTGAGTCCTCATCCAGAATGGGTCTCAGCTGAACTGCTGCTCAGAGCCTAAAAGCTTAATCAGGCCAAAAGCTTCTAGTTTCTGGTCCTCACACCTTATATACCTTTCTGCTTTCTACCACCACTCCCTGGGATTAAAGGCTCGCTTTCTGGGATTGAAGGCGTGTGTCACCATGCCTGACCGTTTCCAGTGTGGCCTTGAACTCACAGAGATCCAGAGGGATTTCTACCTCTGGAGTGCTAGCATTAAAGGTGTGAGTGCCACCATTTTCTAGCCTTTGTATCTAGTGGCTGTTCTGTCTCTGACCCCAGATAAGTTTATTAGGGTGCACAATATTTTGGGGAACACAATACCACCACAGAAATGGTTCATATTTCCACTGTGTAGACTAAAGCATATAAATTGATCACTTGGTATTTTCAATAGTTACTTTTGAAGGAGAGGCTTCCACTATTATATTGTGTTAGTCAACTTTCCATTACTCTGACAAAATGCATGAGATAATCTACTTAAAGAGGGAAAGATTTATTCTAACTATTGTTTCAGTCTATGGTGGAGTGGCCTGTTGCTTTGAGCCTCTGGCCACACAGTCCATAAGAATAGGAGTACATGATACCAGAGAAGGTCTGTTCACTTGAATCAAGACAGGAAGCCAAGACAGGCACCAAGGAGGGATGAAGTCCCAATATACTCTTCAACAGCACAGCTCCTTTGACCTAACTTCTTCCATGAGGTGTCTCATCTTAAAGGTTATAGCACTATTGGGGATGGAAAGAGCAAAGGAAAGGAGGGAATTATGTAAATATATTTTAATTAATATATTACATTTAAAAATACATAATATAAAATTAAAAAGGTGATAGCACCTCCCAATAGACCACACAGCAAGAAGCCTCTAAGGTATGTACTGATCTCTTGGGGTTCAGGGTATTTCAGAATCAAACTATATTAGGTACTAACTTATTAAAATATAGCAAATGTTTTTCAGGCAATACCAGGAACAAATTTAAGAAAAAGCCTAAAAAGTATGAAATTTTACTTCGAGCATCTTAACTCACTATCAGAACAAGTGTGATATTTTTTCACAACAAAATATAGATAATCAAGAACATGAAAATGCCAATGTCTTTTATCTACCACCCCTACAGTGACATAGCTCCTCTTATAAGACCACATCTACTTCGACAAACCCATACCTCCTGATAGTGCCACTCTCTTTTAGGGCCATTTTCTTTCAAACCACCACATTCCATCCCCTGACTCCCAAAGGCTTATAGCCATATTATAATACAAATATGCATTCAATCCAACTTCAAAAGTCTCCATAGTTTATAGCAGTCTCAAACTTATTTAAAAAGTCTAAAGTTCAAAGTCTTCGGAGATTCATGCAGTCTTTTATAAATCAGAATTAAAAAGCAGGTGACATACTTCCAAAATACAATGACACAGGACATACATTGCTATTCCAAAATGCAGGGAAGGGAGCATAGTGAGGAAATACTATACCAAAGCAAGAATGAAAGCCAACTGGGAAAACTCCAAGCTCTGCATCTCCATCTCTAATGACAAACTGCTCTTCCTAACTCCAACTCCTTTCAGCTTTGTTGACCACAAAACAATTATTTCTTTTGGAATATTTCTACTCCCTGTTAGCTTTTCTTCACAGATATCTCATGACTCTGGCATCTCCAACATTTTGGGGTCTTCAAGGTAATCCAAGCTTCACCTTCACAGCTTCACACAATGGCCTCTCTAGTCCTCCATTCAGGGACACCCCAGACACACACTTGACCTCAGCAGATTTTCACAGAGGAAGATTCCATCACCCCCTTCTTCTATCCTTGACTCTAAAGCCAAAACCACATGTCCAAAGCTGCAAAGTTCTACTGCTTGCCGGGGCTGGATTATGGCCCCCTTGTTTAATTACATCTTCACCAGCTTTCTGTTTTCATCACTGCCTAACCTTGGCTGTCCTGGAACTTGCTCTATAGACTAGGCTGGCCTCAAACTCAGAGATCCTCCAGCCTCTGCTTCCAGAGTACTGAGATTAAAGTTGTGTACCATCACACCTAACTCTAAGCTTTTTTTTTAATTCCTTCTCACAAATCAGAAACTTAGTTGGGTGGGATCTTGCCCTGAGGTCATCACTCCTTTTATTCTATTTTGTAATCTGTTTATCTCCTTGACATAGGACTTAACTCCATTCCACTTCCTGGTGCTTCTTTTCTCCTCAAATTGTACATTTTATATTTTTCCTTATTCAGCTTGTTCCTTTTCTTTATATATCTTCATTAGATTTAACACTTTACTACACACAACAGAGTCTATACTAGGATGTTTTGAAATTTCCTCTGCCAACAGGGTTAATCCAAATCTCTTAACTTTAGCCTCAGGCAGACTCTTCAGGAAAGGGCAAAAAGCAGCCACATGCTTCACCAAAATATCATAAGAATGATCTCTAGGCAACATTCTAAAGTTTTTCTGCTCTGAAACCTCTTGAGTCAGGCCCCCACAGTTAAAATCATCCTTGCATCTTGGCCCATTAAGCAGTACATAAAGCATTCCACTGCCTTCCTAACCCAAAATACCAAAATTTAAATTCTTCCAAACAAAAACACATCAAGCCTATCACATCAGTTGCCCAATCCCTGGGAATAGTAGCTATCTTAGTTAGAATTTCTATTGCTGTGAAGAGACACCATGACATTGCAACTCCTATAAAGGAAAACATTTACTTGGGGTGGTTTACAGTTTCAGAGGTTTAGTCCATTATCATCATGGTGGGACATGGCAGTGTACAGGCAGACATGGTGCTGGAGGAACTGACAGAACAGCTAAGAGGTTAAAAGGTAAGTATAGTAGGTTGTATGTAATCGACCCTCATAAGCTCATGGGGGTGGAACTATTATGAGGTGTGGGCTTCTTGGAGTAGGTGTGGCCTTGTTGGAGGAAGTGTGTCACTGTGGGGTGGGCTTTGAGTTTTCCTATGCTCAAGATATATCCAGTGTGGACATAGACTCCTGTTATCTGTGGATCAAGATATAGAACTCTTAGCTCCTCCAGCACCATGTCTGCCTGCATGCATGTAGATATTTCTGAAAATAAAGCCAACTTGTTCTACATAGTGAGTTCCAGGCCAGTCAGGGTTATACAGTGAGACTCTCTCTCTCAAAAGGCCACAGAAACAACAACAAAAACCAAACAAACAAACAAACAAAAAACTAATAAAAACCTCCTAAAGAATCTTTTCCCCCTGTATTTTCCTATTTTGCATAAGCAGTGTAGTCAACTGTATGTGTTTCATGTTTTCTCATTCATTTTTTACACCTTTGATATGTATTAATTATACATATTATTATTGGACTCACTGTGAAATTTCAATACATGCATTGTATGCACAAATAAAAGCCATTCTCCCTTTATTCAGATTCATCCCTACCATTCCCAATTTATATTCTGTTTTTAGAAATTTTAACATTGTTAAGTTATTCCAACAAAAATTTATTCATTCCATTGAATGATTTTTGAGCAATACAAGAAAATCAATTGCATTATTATATATTTTAAAAGACTAGAAATAAAAGTATATGCTATAAAACCATTGGCAATTGTTTAAAATAAAAAGAAATATTTAGACATTAAATATGATGAAACATACAGAATTTTATACTTAAATTCTACAAAATGTGAAAAATACATCTGAGAAGATATTAATAAATGAAGAAACATACTATGTTTGTGGATTATAGACTTCAACAGAAGGAAGCTGTAACTTCCCACAAAATTGTGCTAAAGACACAATACATACAATGCAATTCTATGAACATTTACATAGCTTATATGTGGAGCTCATATTATAGAGATAAATATTGTAAGAATTTAGAGGGATAAACCTTCCAAAGTTTATCTTATTAGTGTCATGTATCTAAATTTCACAACATATTTCACACAGATAAATGGCATAATTATATGGCTTTCTCCTAATATAATGGGCCCAAAGAGTAAAAATATCAGTGGTTAACTATTTAAGTTTAACTACTCTGTCAATTTTTACTTTATTGCTTTTGTAAAACTATTACTTGTTAATAAGTTTAGTATTATAGATTGTAATAATTATTTTTTTCTGTTATTATTTAATAGTAACATGTTCAACATAACCTAGAAAAGTTAACCATCAGGTCTTTGACTGGGCAATATGTCAAAATCCTTGGTTTTGTTCCCAGTGTTTGATGTAGATCTTGGTCATGTTCATGTGTTTTTCACCCTCAAACAGAAAACATTTTATTTTAAATGTTTGGAAATACATTTTGTTTGATCTTCAAAATTATGTCCAATCCCCAAAATGTGCAATATGTGAAGACCTGAATTTTTTAAATAAATTATGTGCTGAAAGGTGACAAAAGCATTAAGTAAATTCAGACTAAGTCTCTTTAGGACTGTATCTTTCTACTTACATAGTGCTTTCTATTGCTGAAACTCCTTCCCAGTAAGAAATAAAAATCCATGTCTACACTTTCTCTTAAGGTCTCAATCACATACCAAAGTTCAATCTTGAATGATTTTTGAGCAATACAGGAAAATCAATTACATTATTATATATATTTTAAAAGTTTAAAATTCAAAATATGTACTGTAAAGCCATTGGCAATTGTTTAAAATAAAAAGAAATATTTATACATAAATATAACAAAACATGCAGAACGTTGTACTTAAACCCTACAAAATGTAAAACATATGTCTACAAAGACTGTAATAAACAAAGAGACATACCATGTTTATGGATTATAGGCTTCAACAGAAGGAAGCTGTCACTTTAAGAGGAACCAGTGAATTCAGTGAGCTTCCTTACAGAGCATATGAGGTGCTACTTACATGGGTGTGTGCACCCTTCCCCTCATAGCCTGCACCTGGACATAACCCTTTTCCCAGTATGAATAGAGACTTCTCCATAGCCCCACTAGCCTTCCCCAGCATATATAGTTTAGCTCCTCCTCAAGGCCACTTGCAATTAGAGCAGAGTTTATCCAACAGGTAGTAGAGGGTCACAGGGGAAAGGGTCTCACGGTCCTCCGCACTCAACCATTGCAGGTATGAACACTCAGCAAGCCCAACTACAACATCAAAAACTGCAGCCTACTATAAGGATCCCTTTACTCCATTAAGTCAGAAAATCTAAAAGAAATAGACAAACTTTTAGATTCAGCAAAATCACTAAAATTAAACCAAGAGACAAAACCCTAAACAGATCTATTACAAATTAAGATATTGAAAGTAATAAAAAGACCTCCAACTAAAAAATGTCCAGGCACACAAGTACTCACAGCCTAATTCTACCAGATTTTAAAAGTCCTATGTCACCACTCTTGAGGTGATAGGACCTGGGAGAATGGAGCCAATAAATGAGGTAGACTTTATGAAGGACAAGCCACACATGGCAAAACATGTTTTTCCATAGAGACACATAAAAGATCATTGAAACATTTAATTAAATAACAGCAGCAAGCAATAATGAGTAATCTGAGATAAACTCACTCCTATCCACTACGGGAGGAACAAGAAAACACATTCCAAGAACACTTCTGTGTTTTAAAGAAAATAAGGTCACAAGACTCGTATATTGCTTTCTTGGGGTGTTCTCATAGGCACTCAGAATTCTTACACAACTTCATTCACACAGCTCCATAGCAAAGTTCCAACAGTTCTACAGCCAATCCTTGAAATACTCAACAACACTCCAAAGCTTCTGTTAAGCAGGTAGCCCTCTAATACTAAAACCAAATAAGGTCACATTAAAAGAAGAAAAGTATTAGCCAGTGTTTTTATTGGACACAGATACAAAATCCCCAGTGAAAGATTTACAAGCAGAATAAAAACACAGTTCAGAAAATTTACCCACTAGGACAATCTTTCAGTTTGATATGTTTCAGCAGTATGGCAGGATACGAAAATCAACTTGCAAAATCAATAACTTTTCTAAATGCTGATAACAAAAAACATAAAGAGGAAGAGATTATGGGCACCCTCCCATTCACAACAACCTGAAAGAAGATATATTGTCTAGGAATAAAATAAACCTAACCCAGAAGGTGAAAGACTTTTACATCGAAAACTTTAAATCTCTGAAGAAAAAGATTGAAAAAGACACTAGAAAATGGAAAGACATCTCATGCTCATAGATTGGTAGAAGTAATATTGTTTTTTTTTAAAAGACAATTCTACAAATCCATTTACAAATTAAGATTCAAAGCAATAACAATCAAAATCCCTACCTCATTCTTCGCAGAAATAGAAAAAAAATCCTAAAATTCATATGGAAACACAAAAGACCCCAGATAGCCAAACCAATCCTGACCAAAATGAACAACGTATAGGGATTATGTTTCCAGATTTCAAAATATATTAGAGAGGCATAGTAATAAACATAGCATGGTACTGGCACAAAATCAGACATAGAGACAAATGGAGGAAAACATGAGGAGTACCCTACAGGAAAGGGCATTCTGAACAGGACCCCATTTTCCTAGTAATTAAGGCCAACAGTTGACAAATGGGACCTCATGAAACTAAAAAATCTTCTGCACAGCTAAAGGAACAATAAATTGAATGAAGAAGAAGACCATAGATTGGGAGAGAATCTTTGCCGGCTATTCTGTCTGGTAGAGTGTTAACATCCAGAATGCATAAAGAACTCAAAAAGTAAAGACCCATTTAAAAATGGGCTACAGATCTAATCAGTAGGTTCTCAAAGGAAAAGAAAAACAAAAACAAATGTCTAACAAATATCCTGAGAAATGTACATTGTCTCTACCATTTAGGGAAATGAAAATCAAAACAAATTTGAGATTTCACCTTACCCCAGTCAGAATGCCAAAGATAAACACACACACACACACACACACACACACACACACACACACACACACACACATAAAAAAAACTAACAACAAATGCTGGAGAGAATGTGGGGAAAGGGGATTTCCATTCAGTGTCAGTGAAATTGCAAACTGATACAACCACTCTGGAAGTCAATGTGGAGAACCCACAAAAATCTAAAAATAAACCTACCATATTTACAGCTATGCCACTTGGTTACTCTTGGTTACTCCTAAGATATGTATGCCACTATTGCACCCTTAGAGATACTGTACCATTCTGGTCACTGCTATAGTTCATACCATCATAATTGGTTAGGACTATTGCTTGTTTCCCTCTCTTGAGGCTTGTATGGCACCTTGTGGTACCATAAAAGCTAGTCCTCAGGGAGGAGATTTTTGGTCAGATCCAGTTGAAGTCTCAGAATCTTCTGTCCAAAGCATGTGGTATCTTTAGCAATAGAGACTCACCATCAACTTCTGGGAGGTAACTAAGGAAATAATAAAAGCCTGTGGTGTTTGAGGAGTCTACTGGACAATGCTGAACAACAAGATGACTCTTCGTGCCTCTTGCTGGGGATTTTATTAATTTTGTCTGTGGCTCTGATGGGCAGCACTGGCAGCCCAGATGCCAAAATTTCATTTACATAATATGTTTATACACATAATTATATATAAATGCATAGCTTGTGTAAATAATTAATAATATGATTCTTTACAACTTCAGGTGCCCTTTCTGTTATTTTACCCCACTCCCTCCTCTTCTTGTGTCTTTATCTCCTGCCTCCATTTCTAATTAACCCCCTATTATCCCATTACCCCTTTTAAAGCACTAGGCCTCTGTTATTCCCCTTTCCATTGCCCCAATGGCCCCTTTTTTACTTTCCTTCTTTCTCCGACTATTCCATTTCTTACCTGAAGATTTAGAACTAGAAGTGTAGATGAAAGATAGTATGCGACATTTGTCCTTTCTGGGTCCGGGTTATCTCACTCAATATGATCTCTTCTAGTTCCATCCATTTTTCCTGAAAATTTTGTGATTTTATCTTTCTTTGCAGCTGAATATTATTCCATTGTGGATAGGTATCACATTTTAATTATTCTTTCATCATTTTTAGGGCATTTATTTTGTTTTGTACCCCATGTGAGCTAATTTCCCACACGTAATTCTTTGAATGCTCTTTGTGTATCCTTAATGTGCTTACAAATCTACAAAACAGTCAAAAGTTTGTGTTATGTTATCTATATTCAACAAAACATTTATACTGAGGATGGCCAGAACAATTATGCAAAATCTAATGGTCCAAACTCATCCTGAGTTTGGTTTTGTAAAATCCTTCTGATTATGCCAAGTGTTATTAAAATTCCTTCCCAGGGGAGATATAAGCAATATCAACCTCTTCTCTTAAGATCTGACATACTGAAAAACACATCAAAGTCCACTCTGGTGAACCAATGGGTTTATTGGAATTCCTTACAGAACACTGATGAGATACTTAGAGAGCTGTGTTTCCTTCTTCCAATCCAACAGACCACACAAGGAAAGCCTTTACTCAGAAAGGATTAGGAAGGGTTTCCCATAGCCACAAAGATGGGAGTTCAGTCCTCTAGGCTCCCACAGCCTATATATTCTAGCCCCTCCCTGAGGCCATGTTCATTTAAGGCAGAGTTGCATCCAACAGGAGGTAGAAAGCAGCTGGAAACTCAGGTGGGATTCTGGTGACTTCTGTAGTAGGACAGGCCTATAGGGTTGAGAAAATTGGCTCAAACCAGTTGCCAAGGCATGCACAAACATACTCCCTTATGAGCCAACCTGGAGTCTATCTGAGGGCCTAGCAAAAGGTGCTGCCAGAGTTCCTGATCACTGTCAGAGTTCCTGATTGTGCCCAGTCAATGGGCAATGGGGGATGACCATGCCTGGGTGCTGGGAGGAGGGTATATAAGGCCTTCCTCGTTATGGAATAAACAAGTCTGCTATTTGCCTTCAATTGACTCCAGGTATTAGTGTCATTGACACTGTGCCTTCTTACTTTGTCCCCCAGGAAGCTGTTAGGACCCAGCAACAACCCTCCTTACCCCTCTCTGAGGTGTAAACAGTCAACAAGCCCATTGTTAATAATGGCTTTGCAAGAGGCATCTAAATGTTTAAGTTTATACCCATAAGTAGATAAATGCTACTATCAGCCTTAATCTCTTTTTAGTAAATGGTGGTGAATACAGAGACACATGGTGGCTCAAAATGCTGAGAATAAGTAACTGCTCGGTGCTCATCTCTAAACAGAAGATTTTAAGGATCAAGGAACACTATCAAAAAGGGAGAAGAAAGAGCATAAAGAACCAAAAGATAGGAAGAATGGCTGAGAAATGCCATCTTCTGGACATTATGTAGCCATTTCCATCATGATCTTGAGCAGCTGTAGTGGCCTGGACAAGACTAGGCCTGTCCATAGTCAGGCATGGACCAGAAGGGTCCATGATGGATTGTTGGCTAATGATGTATTCTGGAGAGGGACAATCAATTCTTTCAATTGTATACCCAATTTTGAGCCCACCAGGCACCCGTAGATAATTACAAACATGTGGTTACTCATTATGGTTAAACTCAGTGGGTCACAAAACAAAAAAGGATGTGAATGTGGGAATAGGACTTGTAAGGAGGAGTGGGGAGTTAACAGGGGTAGAGAGGACACGCGAGGGGGAGGACATAAGAGTAATGAGAATGCGTTTTATGCATGTGCGAAACTGTCAACAAATTTAACTGAATTCGAAAAAGAGACTACCACCTCACTTTAAGGGAAACTGTGAAACTATTACCTAAATTTTGGGAAAATAAGTGTTAGAATGGCATATAGACAGGTTATATCCATGGAAACCTTACAAACAAAACACACCTTACATAAATATGCTCAATAATCAAAATAACTACATTATAAAATTTATCGATGAATTTAAAAAGGCACCAAAGGTTAAATTTTAAAGCATTATTAACATTATAATTCTATCACATTTAAACTATAGATTTTATTGATATGAGGACTATGAAATTTTTTTCTTCTGTTTTATTTTTATGGTTAAGCAGAAACATTTCATAAATCTTGGTAAGGTAATTGTGCAAAAACAAAATATACATATATGTACAAGTTAGAATTAATATAAAAACTCAGAAAGTTTGTTTAAACAAAATTAAATATCGTCTTAAATTTATATATATATATATATATATATATATATATATATATATATATATATTCTAAAATACTGAGCAAAAAATAAAAATCATATAGGTATGATACTTTCACAAATATGTGTTCAGTGTCCAAACAGGGCCTATGAAAGGCTTCTGTGGGAAAAGATGCTTGTTACACAGGCCTGAAGACCTGAGTTAGATACAATGAACCCCAGAGAAAGTAAACTAATCCACCAAGGTTGTCCTTTGACCATTATTCTCAGGCAGTTTCACATTTATAGTGATAGTTATTTCTGGAGGAATAAGTATAGAAGTAATCGATGTGAAAGGAGAGGTTTTTTTTTTAACTTATATGTAATGATCTTTTCTTCTAATTAAACTAAAAAAAATCTTTGCATGTTTATACACTGATATTTTTATGTGATGTTAAAGAGTTTGAAATAAGCTGGGCATACTAGTGTACAGCTTTAGTCCCAGAACTTGAGAGACAGAGGCAGGCAGATCTCTTGAGTTTAAAGGCCAGCCTGTCTACAAGGCAAATTCCAGGCCAGCTAGGCATTCATAGTGAAACATTGTCTTAGTCACTGTTCTGTGTCTGTGAAAAGACACCATGACCACAACTCTTATAGAAGAAAGCATTTATTTGCAGGGTTGCTTACCATCTCAGAGGGTTAGGTCATTGTCATTATGGCAGGAAGCATGGAGGCATGCTGGAGCAAAGGCTGAGAGCTACATCCTGATTTTCAGGCCAAGGGAGAGAGAGCCAGCTTGGGCCTGACATGGGCTTTTGAAGACTCCAAGGCCACCCTGAATCTCCAACAGAGGTGCTAACATTTGAGTGTTTTTGTCAATGTGTATACCCATTTCCAATAAACTGTAGCTTGGTAAGTTAGTGCACTCTTAAAAGATTTTAAGTCCTTGACTATTTGACATGCAATTGGCAACTACTGAGTGAATGGCAGAACATTCATCCAAAATCATAAGTGCCAAGAAAATATGATCATAGTGAAGGGAAAGAAGCAGATGGAGGTAGGAGGAGGATGTTCAGACAGACAGGAGGATGTGTAGACAGACATAGTTTTTTAATGTTCCACCCCAGGGTGAGTACCCTGTCAATATTCAATAAATGTTAAACAGCAGTTATACTGATGGGTGCCATCTGCATGCCAAATTTAAAGTGGCAGACACACACAGGAGTGACAGTCTACAAGGCCAGACGTCCTTGTCCGACTATGCCTAACATTTACAACATGTTTTTTTTTTATCTAAGTTAATAGCACAAATATTCTTTTAGTTACTCAGCAAAATGTCTCTATTATCTCCCACTCTCCTCTCTCCATCATTATTCAAATACCTTTATAGAAACCTGCCACTCTTCACTTATTCTTTTCCAAACCACACTTAATGTTTCTTTTATTGTTTTTGTTAAAAATGCAACTGTAGTTATTAGCAGACAAACTATTTTTCCTGATGAAAAATGTTCTAATTTTTGTCTAAGGATTTTTGAGTTTTTTTAAAGCTTGGTATATAAAATGTTCTAATGCTTTATCTCATGTTGCCAACATAATACATTATATCTTGACATGGGAACTTTATCTTTTGTTCATTATTATTTGTCACGTGTCTAAGATAGATAGATAACATCTCTCATGTCTTCCATCTTTTCCCATCCAGAAACAGAGACTAAATAGGTCTTGGATTTTTGTAGTCTTCTCCCAGGAGAAATAATTAGTAGCTATTTACAGTTCATAGCTTCAAATTGAAGTTAGATTACTCTGAAAGTATGGTTGACACAGTGTTTTAGACAGCTTAGAGGTCAAGTTATCCACAAGGATGGCCTTCAAACCATACAAAAGAGTATAGTTACAGTCCTAGGATCTGTCAAGGCATGCTGTTCCTGAAAATTAGACAAATCATAACCACATGGAGAGCTAGTGTTAAAAAGACGGTTTGTTATGGATGCCTAATACACAACCCTCCACAAAAATAAAGGACCTAAATAAAACACAACACTACTCAACTTGAATGTTTGAGGACACATGGGGGGCAGCAGAGAATTGTGTGTCATAGACAACTCATTACCATTTTAAAGAAGGAACTGACACACACGATATCTACTGTCTCATTTTCCCATTTGAGATTATCTATAGAATAAAGGACTTCATGTGGGAAGCAGCAGCCCCGCAGAAGCCCGCCAACGTAGTGGATAATGGAGGGATTTTCTGGTAAAGAAACCTGAATTTCTCATGGACTTCTGAGACCAGTCCATAAGGCTGTCAGGGAGTCTACGCCACTACAATAACTCAGACAAAGAGCCCAGAATATGTTGTGTCATTCCCTACCCAAACTCTTTCTTTTGTTTATTTGTTTGTTTCAAGACAGGGTTTTTCTGTGTAGCTTTGGAGCCTGTCCTGGAACTGGCTCTGTAGACCAGGCTGGCCTCAAACTTACAGAGATCCGCTTGCCTCTGCCTCTCGAGTGCTGGGATTAAAGGCATGCACCACCACCACCCAAACTCATACTGCATGGAAACATAAAAATCCACTGATCCAAGATTTTTAAGAAGCAATTAAGCAGACCTACCCATCAATCCATGACCAGAGAAAGTGTGTTTTAGTATCTCAGTCCAAGGAGAACCAGGAAGTGGCCAGACAGATCAGCTTATGTTCCTATAGTTTTAAAACAGTTTTAAGTGGCACAAGATAATGCAACCTACCAAACACAAAGCCCACTAGACAAATTCAGCAAAGCAAAGGGGTTCTTTAAGGATGTTGTATTCAGCCAAACAGTCTAAGCCTAAGATAAAGAATTCTTAAAAAAGCCAGAAGAAAGTATCAAATGATATAGAAGGGAATCACTATGAAGTCAACAGCATATTTCACAGCAGAAACCCTACAGAAAAAGGAAAAAAAAGGATGAGATTTTAAAGGTCTTAAATAAAAAAGAATTTATGTCTTGACTGACTAGCCTTAAAAAGAAATGCTTAAGAGAATACTACATATAGAACTAACGTATTTTTTTATGAAAGTAAAACAAAAACTTTGAGTAGATCAGACTCTGTCTCTGTCTTTGTCTCTCTCTCTCTCAAGCACACACACACACACACACACACACACACACACACACACACACACACACACACAAAGACTGGTGTAGCTAGAGTTTTCCTGCCTGGCCCACCGTCAGGACAAATCCCTGTCACCTGCCAGTCCCACAGGCGCTCAGACCCAACCAAGTAAACACAGAGACTTATATTGTTTAAACTGTTTGGCCTAATGGCTCAGGCTTCTAGCTATCTAGTTCTGACATCTTAAATTAATCCATTTCTATAAATCTATACCTTGCCACATGGCTCATGGCTTACCGGCATCTTCACATGCTGCTTGTCATGGCGGCGGCGGTCTCCTCCACTCAGCCTTCCACTTCCCAGAATTCTCCTCTCTCCTTGTCCCGCCTATACTTCCTGCCTGGCCACTGGCCAATCAGTGTTTTATTTATACAGAATGATATCCACAGCAGATTGGGGCTGGAAAAATGGCTCAGTGGTTAAGAAAAATTTGTTGCTCGTTCAGGGGACCCAGACTCATTTCTCAGCACCCACATTGCAGATCACAACTACCTACAACTCCAGTTCCAGGATCCGGCACCCTCTTCTGATCTTTGCAGACACTAGGCACATACATGATGCAGAACATGTACTGTTCACATACATGCAGGCAGAATATCTCTACATATAAAATAAAATGATAATTTTTAAAAAGAAAAAGATTCAAACTTTAACCATAGAGAAAGCCATCAAACTACAAAAATGAACAAAAAAAGATCAAGATATGAAAACAATTTTTAAAAAGTTAAACTGACAGTAATATGTTAGCTATAAAACAACCTTGAATATAAATTGATTAAAGTTCTAATTAAAATATTTAGAAGGTCAAAGTGTCACAAAAAATAATCCAATGATATGTTGCACTGTCATTACAGGTAGACATATGCATTGAATGTGAGCAGGTAGAAGAGGTCTTACACATACAGAAGCGAAAGGTAGCAAAAGTATCTGTGTTTAGTTCAGACAAACAGGACTTTGAAACATAAAATAGTGGTCACTAAAATAATCAAAAGACCAATTTAAGAGAGGACTCTATATTAATATTGTATTATGCCATGGTACCCAGTTATATAAAAAATATTAATATATCTAAAAAGATCCACAATAGTACTTTGGAATTGTCACATCCATTTCCATCAATAGGTAGATCTTCTAAACAATGTATCAACAAAGAATATTGTAGTTAAATTATACTAGCAAAAAGAGCAGACACGACTTTATTTTACAGGGTGTTTCATCCACCAACTTTAGATCAACATTCTTCTCATGAGACTATCTTCAGGATAATTCATTTGGTAAGTTACAAAACAAGTCCTAACATGTTAGAAAATATCCTCATGTATGTGTGGGAAAAGGGTTTTGGATCTTCACATGTGCATGGGTGTGTGAAGGTCAGACAAAAACCTCAAGTGTCCTTCCTCAGCACTCAGGATCTCTCACTGGCCTACCACTCACTGAGTAGGACAGCCT
Source organism: Peromyscus californicus insignis (assembly GCF_007827085.1). Lineage (NCBI taxonomy): Eukaryota > Metazoa > Chordata > Mammalia > Rodentia > Cricetidae > Peromyscus > Peromyscus californicus. Next base: position 28,716 of record NW_026294418.1, on the reverse strand, counting down.
GGCTAGCCACAAGCCCCAGGGATCTGTCAAACTTTCTCCACCTCTCTGCACGTGCATCTGCACACCTAGCTTTTTCAAATGGATTCTTAAGTCCTTAGTTTTTCGGGGCAAATAATTTACTGACTAAGCTATTCCCTTAGCACACCCAGACTCAAACTGAAAATATAACTTCCTTGACAACAGTGGCATAAACTGCAAATCAATAACAAGTAAAAATTTTAAAGTGTGTAACACAGAAGTTATATGCCATGCTCAGAAAGGTCAATAGTCCAGCAGAAATCAATTAAACCTTAATTAATTTCATGAAACAAATGAAAGCAGAGCCTGAATCATTCCCATGCCTATGGAATCAATAAAACCATTGCTATGAAGAATGTTTATAGCAATACATATAAAAGTGGAAAGATGCCAAATAATCAATATATCAAGTATAGCCCAGCCCATCAGTATAATGAGCAAAGCACTTATATTATTCTAATAGAGGAAGAGAAGGCATTTGACAAAATTCATTGTTTCTGTAACAGTTTATGTAGTATTAAAGAAATTTATTTCACAACTTAATAAAAACTATACATTGTAAACACACAATCCACATTATATTGAATATAGAAATCTAGAATATTCTCTTAAGATTTGAAAAGAAGAAAAGAATGTCTATCTTATCGCTCTTGTTCAACACAATGCTGAAAGTTTCAGACACAAAACAACTAAGAAGTGGAAAGAGAAATAGAGGGCATCTGAGTAGGAAAGAAGTCGGATTATTCTTGTTTATAGATCATGTGATTTTACATGAAAAAGACTTTTAAAAATGATAAATGAACTCAATAATATATCAGGATACAAAATCAACTATAAAAATATAGGAACATTCAACTATGTTCATAGCAGCATTATTCATAATAGGCAGAACCTGGAAGCAACCTAGATGCCCCTCAACTGAAGAATGGATAAAGAAAATGTGGTACATACACACAATGGAGTATTACTCAACTGTAAAAAACAATGACATCATGAAATTTGCAGGCAAATGGATGGAACTAGAAAATATCATCCTGAGTGAGGTAACCCAGACTCAGAAAGACAAACATGGTATATACTCACTCATAAGTAGATACTAGATGTAAAGCAAAGGATAATCAGACTACAATCCACAGCTCCAGAGAAGCTAGGAAACAAGGAAGACCCTAAGAGGGATGTACACATCACCTTGGGAAAGGGAAACAGAGGAGATCCTGATGAGTAAACTAGGGATGGGGGGGCGGGGGCAATAGTGGATAGGGGTTGGGGGATGAGAACAAGAGGGAACAGGATGATTGAGCTGGGGGAGGGACAGAGATAGAGAGCAATGAACAAGATATCTTGATAGAGAGAGACATTATGGGGTAAGGGAGAAACCTGGTGCTAGGGAAATTCCCAGGAATCCATAAAGATAACCCCAGATTAGACTACTAGCAACAGTGGTGAGGGTGCCTGAACTGACATACCCTAGTAATCAAATTGGTGAATACCCTAACTGTCATCATAAAGCCTTCATCCAGTAACTGATGGAAGCAGATGCAGAGATCCACAGCCAAACACTAGGCCAAGCTGCAGGAATCCAGTCGAGGAGAGGAAAGAAGGATTATGCAATCAAGCAGGGGTCAAGAACATGATTGGGTAATCTGCAGAGTCAACTGAACCAAGCTCATAGGAACTCGTGAACTTCAAACTGACAGTTGTGGAACCTGCATTGGACCAGACTAGGCCCTCTGCATATGGGAGACAGTTGTATAGCTGGGTCTGTTTGAGAGGCCCCTGACAGTGTGATCAGGATCTATCCCTGCTGCATTAGCTGACTTTTTAGAGCCCATTATCTACAGTAGGACACCTTGCTCACCCCTGATAAAGTGGGGAGGGCCTTGGTCCTGACTCAACTGAATGTTTACCCCCTATGGGAGAACTTACCCTGTTGGATGAGAGGATGGGAGGGTGAGGTGGGAAGATGCGGGAGGAGGAATGAAATGGGGATCTGTGGTTGGTATGTAAAAGTAATAAAAGAAATTAAAAAAAAAGAATTGCACAATAAAAAAATATATATAGGAGCATTGTATACACCAACAATAAACTTTCTGGAAAAAATCAAGAACATATTCTCCCTCACATTGGCTGTTATAAATAGCAAAATATATTAATAAGTAAAATAACATATCATTATATAATATTTAAAGACACATATGTATATATGCATAATATTAATATATTGTATATTAACATAATATATAAAATTAAAATATTTATATTAATACATGTATTTGTTATACGTGTGTATATGTGTTTATATATTAAAGAAATTTAACTAAGAAGTGCATGGTCTCTTCAATGAAAGTTAGAAGGCTACTGAACAAATTTGAAGAAGACATTTATAACAGGAAAGACATATTTATAAGTAGACAAATTAATACGGTTAAACATTTTATTGGCCAGACTCTCTTATAACGTCAATGCAAATGAATGGCCTCTTCGTAAAATAGAAATAGTCCTAAAATACAGAAGGCTACAAAGAGCCAAGGTAATCTTAAGCAAAAAGAACAAAGCTGGAGGCATCAAAATATCTGACCTCCAAACAAACCAAACAGCATGGTTTTAACAAAACAGACACACAGACCAGTGAAAAGGAATGGAGATGACAGAAATAGTCTCCCACACATACAACTAACTGATTATTGGCAAAAAGGTAAAAAACACAGTGGAGTAAAGTTGGTTATTTTAATATATAATGATGGAAAACATAGACCCCTGCAAAACCGTAAAAGTGAACTGTCGTAGCCATGTAGTCTGTTGCTGTGAAGAGACACCACGACCATGGCAATTCTTATAAAAAAAAAAAATATTTAACTGGCACTTGCTTACAGTTTCAGAGGTTTAGTTTTGAGCCTATGAGGACCATTTATTTTTTATTCAAACCACCACCTGGACCTTTGTCTCTTCATTCACAAGGCCAATTCAGAAAGTATCAAATCCCCAGGCATAAGGCCTAACACCATGGAACTGTTCTTAGTTAAGGTTTTTATTGCTGGGAAAAGACACCATAACCTCTGCAACTCTTACAAAGAAAACATTTACTTGAGGTGGTGGCATATAGTTTCAGAGGTTCAGTCTATCATCGTCATTATAGGGAGCATGGCAGCATGCACTCAGACATGATGCTATATCTTGACCAGAAGGCAGCAGGAAGCTGACTATCACACTGAGGGAAGTTTGAGCAAGAGAGACCTCAAAGCCTACCCCACAGTGACACACTTGACCCAACAAGACCACATCTCTTAATAGTACCACTCCCTTTGGGGGCCATTCTCTTTCAAATCACCACATTCCACTCCCTGGCTCCCAAAGGCTTATAGCCATATAATACTGCAAAAAAATGCATTCAGTCCAACTTCAAAAGTCACTATAGTCTATAACAATCTCAAACTTGTTTCAAAGTTCAAAGTGTCTTCTAAGATGCATGGCAATCTGTTAACTGTAACCCCCTATAAAAATCAAAATCAAAAAGCAGCTCACATACTTCCAACATATGATGGCACAGGATATACATTACCGTTCCAAAACATAGAGAAGGGAGTATAGCAAGGAAATACTGGACCAAAGCAAGACCAAGGCCGAAAACCAGCTGGACAAACTCCAAACTCTGCATCTTCATGTCTGATCTCCAGATCTCCAGCTCCATTCAGCTTTGTTGACTGTAACACACTTCTTTTTATTGGGCTGGTTCTACTTACTGTTAGCAGCTTTCCTCAGTAGGTATCCCATGACCCCATCATCTCTAACATCTTGCATTCTCCAAGGCAATCCAGGCTTCAACTTCACAGCTTCAAGCAACAGCCTCTACTAGGCCTCATTTCAGGGACACCCCTGACACATGCCTGACCTCAGCATCTTTATTCCATATTCCCTTTCTTCTATCCTTAACTCTAAACCCAGAATCATGTAGCCAAAGCTGCCAAGCTCTGCTACTTGCTGAGGCTGGAACATGGCCCCTTCATTTAATTACATCTCCCCCAGCTTTCTGTTTTCCTTCACTGCCTAAACTTGGCTATCTGTGAACTCACACTGTACACCAAACTGGCCTCAAACTCAGAGATCTGCCAACCTCTACCTTAAAGGTGTGTATCACCACACCTGGCTCTAAATTTTAATTCCCTTTCGTAAGTTAGAAACTTAGCTGGGTGGGATCTTGCCCTAAGGTCACAACTCCCTTTATTCCATTTCTTAATCTGTTTATCTCCTTGAACAAATAATTTTGCTTCATTATGATTTTTGGTGCTCTTTTTCTCCTCAAATTGTTTTTCCTTGCTCAGCTTGCTCCTTTTAATTATAAAGCTTAATTAGAGCTACCACTAATATCCACATGATGGAGTCTATACTAGTATGTTTTGAGATTTCTTCTGCCAATGGAATTAATCAAAAACATTTCACCCTCAGGCAGACTTTCCAGACAAGGGCAAAAGGCAGCCACTCTCTTCACCAAAATATCTCAAGAACAATTTCTAGGCAATGTAGATGTAACCAACGGTCTTATTAAATAAGAAACACAGAGCCGATTCAGAGAAGAAAGCCAAGAGGTCAGAGCTAAGAGTCTCACCCTTCCTGATTCAGGGATCCTCTTCAGCCAAGAGAGCTCTCCGAAAGGGCCCTACTTCCTGTGTGTATGTCTTTATATAGTCTAGCTGTTCTGCCTTCTCATTGGTTGTAAACCCAAACATGTGACTGCCTCGTCACTGCCTGTATGTACCGCCCTCCAGGTCCTTAAAGGCGTGCGCCACCGCCGCCACGCACTTGCTATGGCTCTCATAGCTCTGACCCCCAGGCAACTTTATTTATTAACATACAATTAAAATCACATTTCAGTACAAGTAAAATACCACCACAAGGCAACACACTAAAATTCTTCTCTGAAACCTCCTTGAGCCAGCTCCTGACATATCAAATCATTATCAGCACCATTGTCTAACATGATCCTACTAGTATGCCCCATTAAGCAGTGCTTAAAGAATTCTACTGGGGGAAAAAATGCATTACACTGCTTTCCTAACCCAAAGTAACCAAGTCCATATTATTCCAAACAAAAGCATGGTTAGGTCTATCACAGCAACACCCCACTCCCTGGTACCAATTTCTGTCTTAGTTAGGGTTTTTATTGCTGTGAAGAGACACCACAACCATGATAACTCTTACAAAGGAAACATTTAATTGTGGTGGTGGCTTACAGTTCAGAGGTTCCAACCATTACCATCATTACAGGGAACATGGCAATGTGCAAGCAGATGTTCATGCTGGCTAAATCTTGACCAGAAGGCAGCAGGAAGTTGACTGACTCACACTGAGGGAAGTTTGAACAAAAGAGACCTCAAAGCCGGCCTCCACAGTGACACACTTCCTCCAACAAGGCCACACCTCCTAATAATGCAATAGCTGTTTGATAAGAGCCTAAAACTACAGGTGACAATAGAAAAGGGAACTAAATGGGTTGCATCAAGCTAAGAAGACTCTGTCCAGAAGAAGAAACAAAATGTATAACATGCAAAATGAGAAAAAAAGGTGTTCAAACAATTCATTGCAAGCCAGACTCCTCAAACGCTGGTTATTTATATCAAAGGAGTTTTATTAAGTCCTCACTACATATAAATTTATATAAATATGTGTATATAGTTTATATATTATGTTATATTTATGTTTATATAAACACATTAATTAACATATATAAATATATATTATATAATATGTATTTATTTAATAAAGATCTGGGTATTGTTAACTTCTCATAGTGAGGTTTATAGGAGATAGAATCATAACAATAATATTCAGTGTCTCAATTTATAAAAATCTATCTTATGTATGATTATGTATATATGTACTCTCTACATGTGCTTATATCTTTTATGTAATTTATTTTGTAGCAAATTGGCTTGTAGGTAAGTGTTTATACAAAATTAAGTGTAGCTGAAGTTTTCCTGTGTCCACCTGGGTCCTGTGGCCGCTTAGACCCAAGTAAACACAGAGACTTATATTACTTATAAACTGTATGGCCATGGCAGGCTTCTTGTTATCTAGTTTTTATATCTAAAATTAACCCATTTCTATTAATCTATAAGTTGCCAAGTGGCTCGTGGCTTTCCGGTACTTTACATCTTGCTTCTCATGGCGGTGACTGGCAGCGTCTCCTGGCAGCGTCTCCTGACTCAGCCTTCCTCTTCCCAGAATTCTCTTCTCTGCTTGTCCCACCTATATTATACTTCCTGCCTGGCTACTGGCCAGTCAGCATTTTATTTATCAACTAAATCAGAGCAACACACATTCACAGCATACAGATGACATTCCCACCACTCAAATTGTTAAGTTGGGCCAGCTTCCTTTTGGTTCATAGTGAAACTAAAATTTTAAGGGAAAAATTCTCAACCCCAGCTGCTGTAACAGGGTAAGGTTGGCCACATGTGTAATATGTCAGTTAAAGAGACAGATAAATGCAAAGCAAAAAGCAAGTCTATTCAGTTGATGTGACCACCGAGGAGATAGAAGTAGAGATGGCTCACAGTCCTAGATCTTTTATTCAGGACAACTAACATGAGTTTAAATTTAGACTTTTAAAATCATTTTTAAGGGCAGGAGATACATAATCATACAGTTCTGGTTTGTCATCTCCTGAGTCCTTGCCTTAGTTCCAGTTCTACTATATGCATGGTCCCTATTGCTTGAGGATGTAAGATAATTTTACTAATAATCACTCCTGCTCCAGGATACAATTTTTCTTACTGAGTAATTGGCTGACTGAAATGCTAAACTCTCTATTCCAAGAATTTTAAAGATTTCTTTTATCACTACTGCCTTCTTTAAAACAAACAAGCAAACAAACAGGTTTTTCGAGGTCTGTGTCTTGGCCAAGTCCATATAAGATACACCTCTAAATGCTTTTTTCAAAAAAGGTCATTTTAAAAACCTGCTTCAAGGCTTACAAAACATCTTCAACTTTACAGATAATATGTTGCATCATTGTGATACATTTGGTACAATTATTTACTTCTGTATTTTTAGTTTTAAAGAAAAGATAAAATAGTCTCAGTAAAATACAGAAGTTCTTACTACAAAGGTAAACAGGTGCCTCACAAGAGATAAAGTCAAAGATGCCAAATTCATTCCGCTCTTGGCATCTCAGAAACTAACATGATAATTGAAAGCTGTCTTTCTAACAGAAGCAACATCAAAGTACCTGTTACAATGACATAAATATTTAACTTCAATGCTTAAAATAAAAACTGTTGATGTCTTTGACCCATATTTGTAACTGTTAGGTATTCCATATCAAGCATGTGTTTTCTCTGTATTAGACACAATATCAAATTGGTTTGTTAGAGTTTATGAGTCATCCAGGGCAGGTGAAGATTTGCAAGCCTCAACACTGGTTTGTAAATGACCTTGAGCCATCTCTACTCATATCGCCTATGAGGTCACATCGATTAAATAGACTTCCTTTATGCTTTCTGTTATCTGTTCCTTTAATTGGCATATTGTACACATGGCCAACCTTATCATGTTGAATCAGTTGGAGTTGGGAATTTTTCTCTTAAAATTTTACTTTAACCATCCCAAAAAAAGATGGGCCCAAAACATGAGTTTACAGGAGCACTTATAAGCTAATTTGCTAACAAATGAATAACATAAAAACATAAACACATGTAAGGAATACACATATACATAATCACACATGAGGTAGATTTTTATAAACCAAGACATTGAATGTCATTGTTTGTTATGATTATATCTTCTATTATCCTCATTATGAAAAAGAAACTTAACACAAAGATCTTTAGCAAATGTGTGTGTGTGTTCCACCCATTCCCCCCAAAAACACACCCTTACATTTAGCAGTATTAAGAATATTTTGAAAAAGAACTCACACATTTTTTATGTTACTCCTAAATATTCTATAAATAACTATGATCTGGGAACAATGGAACTTGGGGTAACCTGAACCCATGTTCTTGGGCAATGGTCACTCAAATTTTATTCTAAAATAAACTATCTCTTATTACCTTTGAGCTGAGAACTATCTTTTTGTGTGGAAAGCTGTCCCCGTCCTTAAATGAGCTAAAATTTCAATTAGTGTGATTCTGATTCTACCCATGTAAACATAGGCAGCATATATATTAATAACTTAAAAAAATAAAAACACCAGGAAAATCTTGAGTGTCTGACCTCTATGGTGATAAGTCAAGTTTGGCGTAAACTTTTTGCTTATTACTTGTTATTTTCACAATATTGGTTAGACAATATATTTTTCTAAATAGATAGAGAATGTCTAGCCTGATGACTCGGTCTGTGTCAGTGGTGAAAGAGACACAGCTCCACTGCCATCTTCAGTTCTCTGAAGGGGTCCCTGAGTGTCTTAGTGACCTTGACTCAGGCCAAATCAGAACCCCTGACCTCCATACCGAAAAGAATTTCAAAACTCGTCGGAGTAGTGATAAAGCAGAGTTGGAGATTTTACTTAAGATAACGTAATTTAGTCTTAGACACAAGAGGTAGGGGAAGGAATGGTGGTCAGAAGAAAATAAGACACACTAAGGAGCCTGGTGTGGGCTTCTAAAGACCAAGAAGAAAAGAAAGTAAGACACCCAAGTGTGGCTAGGAGCACCTCACAGGACAGTCACAATTATCTTACCATTAGTCACATATATCATTATGACAGTTCTCAAGTTACACCTCAGAAGACCTATGAAGCCTTACACACAGACACACAGACACACACACACACACACACACACACACACACACACACACACTCCTGCACACACACAAGCATGCACCTTTCCTGTCTTTGGTTAAGTGAGACAAGTGGTGTGACTTGGGAAATGCCTTGGATGGAGTTATAATCTGGTAGGTGGACCAGAATCCACCCGGGTTGCTCAGCAGGCTTAGTACACGACCTTTCTCTGTAAAGGGGGTTTCTACCAAACTGCAGGCTCGTGGCTGGGAAAGAAGAAAGACCTTACGCAGTTAGTAACTGTGCTGGAATTCTTACTTCTCTTCTGGAAGGAGACTCCAACCAGACTTCTCGGTGAGAGAGTCTTCTCTCCTTTTTATACCTCCAGTGACCCCATCCCTTTCTATGCTATCCTGAGCTCACTGGCATTAAGAATTAGTTGTCTGTGAGATACTATTTATTGAGTACTGTGGGATGGTCTGTATGTCAAATGTGTTGCTAATTGGTCAATAAATAAATCACTGATTGGCCATTGGCTAGGCAGGAAGTATAGGCGAGACAAGGAGGAGAATAGAGCTGGGAAGTGGAAGGCTGAGGGAGAGACACTGCCAGCCGCCATCAGGACAAGGAAGATGTAAAGTACCGGTAAGCCATAAGCCACGTGGCAAGGTATAGATTAATAAAAATGGATTAATTTAAGCTGTAAGAACAGTTAGCAAGAAGCCTGCCACGGCCATACAGTTTGTAACCAATATAAGTCTCTGTGTTTACTTGATCGGGTTTGAGCGGCTTGGGACTGGCGGGTGAGAGAGATTTGTCCTGACTGTGGGCCAGGCAGGAAAACTCTAGCAACAAATGGCGCCCAACGTGGGGCAAGAGTTTCCACCTAAAACCTGAGAAAAAAGATTCTAAAACGGAGCTAAAAACAGCTTCCTAATTGTCTCTCTCAAATGAGCGGCAGCTGCCGGTTTGAGCTACTGGCGGGTTGCTGGCGTGCGCGCTCGACCTGCAGTATGGCGGGAATGAGGCCTCTGCAAGTGGCACATTAAGCTACATTGTGGATTTAGCCTTTGCTAGTACAAAACAAAAAAAGAGGTTTCTGGGCTACACGCTGCTTGGATAAAAGCATAGACCCACGATGGCTCCCAGAGCTGGTGGTAAAGTACCACGCCAAGTTGGAAAGCTGAGGTGGGCGGAGCCAGCAGCCACAGTTGCTGCAGCTTAAAGCAATAGATTCACAATAAGACAGATTCAGATGTAATAGTTTAAAATGTGTGTAAAATATACGTAGGCTTGAAAGAGACAAAAATAGGTAATATATACAGTATAGAAACAAATACATGGTTTTAAAAAATAAAGTCTTTAAAGAGACAGTAAAATTAATATAAAAAATAAGCCACGTAGAGATGACTATTACACAGAGAGTCTGGATTGTGTTGTCTTTGGGATTCTTAACTACAGAGAGATATTTGATTGTAAAGAAAGCTGAGTTAAACCAGTATGTATATTTTAAAGATACTTTGACTTCAAAATTTAGATGTAAGGATATGTTGCTTTGGAAAAGAGTCTCTTTTGTTTCCACAGAAAGCAAGAGGCTATGGATTTGTTCCAGAGTAAGATACATCAGGTTTGACCAGCCAAGACCCCCTGAAAGGTCTCCGATGACACCATGGCCCAGATGATCCAACATCCAGAACCGTTTCAAGACAACTGGCTCAGATGATACAGCCTCACGGACTACTCCATGATCCTAAAATTTTCTTTGTTTCCCCAGAAGATACAGCGCCCCCCTCCAGCAGGAAGTAGTAAGAAAAGCTACGCCCAAATTCCCAAATATACCAAGCTGACTTTGGAGATGTGTAAAGGTTAAAACCTTCCTTTTTAAGAAAAGAAAAGGGGAAGTACTGTGGGATGGTCTGTATGTCAAATGTGTTGCTAATTGGTCAATAAATAAATCACTGATTGGCCATTGGCTAGGCAGGAAGTATAGGCGGGACAAGGAGGAGAATAGAGCTGGGAAGTGGAAGGCTGAGGGAGAGACACTGCCAGCCGCCATCAGGACAAGGAAGATGTAAAGTACCGGTAAGCCACAAGCCACGTGGCAAGGTATAGATTAATAAAAATGGATTAATTTAAGCTGTAAGAACAGTTAGCAAGAAGCCTGCCACGGCCATACAGTTTGTAACCAATATAAGTCTCTGTGTTTACTTGATCGGGTTTGAGCGGCTTGGGACTGGCGGGTGAGAGAGATTTGTCCTGACTGTGGGCCAGGCAGGAAAACTCTAGCAACAATTGAGTCCTTATTAATTATTATTATCCAACAGTTTTATATTTATTCTTTTTATCCCTATAATACCTCTGTATACTGAACTTAAATGTTAGAGAATTAAATATTTGGCAATGGCCAAGTACACCAAGGGTGACTAACTCTAATCAACGAACACTTGATTCCAAAGGCTGTGATCTCAATAACCATCGTTCATCCACAGAAGAAGCCTTGCCTTTACCCCAGAAAACCTCCATCTCACTTAACTTCACCTTGTTTGGTGGCTAACACGAAATATTGAAAACAACCCTGCTCCTGGCTGTGTCTCAGCACAAGGTCTCCCAGGGGATTGCTGGACTGCTCTCAGAGGTCCATATGGGAAACCAATACAGTCTGCCTCCATGGGCCTTCTTTGGCAGCTCACATTCCCAGATGGAAACCGCAAGTGAACACAACAAGCTGAACAGCTTAAACTTGATCCAATTCAAGTTCTGTTACCTTCAGTTAAAAATTTCAAAGCTAAAATGCCAAGTAAAGAGAATGTATCATTTTTAATTTAAATGTCTGGTTTGTGTTGCCATTGAATTACAAAGTATATTCCTCTAAATTCTAATGACTAATTTGAAAAAATAATAGCTTCAACCCTTCTTTTTCCCCCAGCATATTTTTTTTATTGATTATTTGGAAGTTTCACACAACACACCTCGATCACACTCACTTCTCATTCCTCCTAGTTCTATCCTCTCATCCTTGTGCCCCCCGATTCCCCTCAAGAAATAAAAAAAAAAAAACCTTCTTAAGCTGCTTTCATGGTTTTACCCTTAGGTGTTTGGTTTTCTTCTTAAGAGTTTCAGCCTAGTTTTACCTAATCCATATTTAATAGCACAGACACCATCATCTGTTAAAAAGGTAAAGTATGTTTCTTCTTTCTGGATGATGGGACAACTCCAGATGCCAACAGAAATAAGCTCTGCTCGGCTGTTTGTAATTAAACCTTATCTGTAAAGGTTAGGCTCCCTTCTAACCCTTACCTGACACTACAGTCTTTGAGGAATCCTGGATTTCAGTGTGCACAAAAATAAGCACCCTTCCCTCACATCTCCCAAATACAGAAGCATCCTGCTTGCTGTAAATAAATCCTAAGATAACTATTTATTCCATTAGTCACCGTCATTGCCAAATAAAAACAATGACAATTAATACAATCTCTCTGCCTTTCAATGTCAGTGAATAACGAGAGTAAAGGTTAGGTGGTTGTAATCTAATAAGCCAACATCTCAGATTTTATTCTGCAAAATAGAATTTTAGCAGGAACCTTTATTTTTTTTCTCCAATGTTGGCTGTACGGTGACACAGGTCTTTTGCTTTATTACCATGAATGGTTTAATCCAGGTCTTTAGTCATGTTCTCTTTAGTAATTGCTTACTTCTTTTGCACTGATTTTGAAATGTCTTATTTTACATTTAGAATTTTATTAATAACAACAAGTGCTCCCATCTGGCCAAAATTTGACTATATATTCATATCTGTTTGCTGATCAATCAGTCAATAAACAGATTAATATAGGTGCTTATACCCATGGGTGCCAGTGCACACACACATACACACACAAACATGTACATCTTAAGAGACAACTCATGAATATACACTGAGTTGGAAATGAAAGTTTACCAAATAGAAAGTAGAAGAAATAATCATTTATATTTCAAGAGAATTCATTAGCATCTTTTAAAGAAATTTCTCAGAATATACAAGTCACAATGCCATTACTCAAGTAATCCTTCCTTCCTTGTATGTCATACTGTAAAAGAAAAATCAGAACCTTTTAATGAAAGGTATATTACACTTTAAAATTCAGGGCGGGTACTGAGGGAAATGACTGAGGGAAGGGACTGGGGCTAAGGAAAGAAAAATACCTGAGAAAACCACAATAGCAGTAGTTGCTAAGGCAGAACACTCAATGGACCCTGAACAGTTTTTATAGGGAAGATACAAAATTGCTTCTGTATCAAGACCTCCAATTAATTTCTGATGCCTGATTCCTTCCTACTGTTATGAGGAAATTGATTTGCTTAGGGTCTAACTGAAGGAGAATCCTATCCAGTTCTTGGAGGAAGAAGTTAAGAAGCATTGCTAAATAGGTAAGGAGGGAAGTCCAAGAGTGCTCTGGTCATAGATGAAGCCCCGTACTCCCTTATAGTAGAGTTGTAGGTGTCAGAGGTATCACAATAATAGGAACTTGAACACAACTTGCACACAGAAAACTGACTAGGAAACTGGGGAGACAAGCTCGAGCATAAGGAGGCTGCCTCTAACACCTTGCAAGACCCAGTAATGCTAACTCAATGCCTGTCCTTCAAATGCTAAGGGACAAAAGGTCAGCATTCAGGAGTGTCGTCTTGCAGGAGCAAAGGTAACAGTGGTACTATGACAGAAAGAGGACCACATATTCCTGAGTTACCCTGACTAACACTGAGGGTGCTAGAACATTGCATAATGAGCAATTATGGATGCCTTGCTGTTTCAGGGAACAGAGTCTCAGACTCCTGTTTAATCTACAGCATGGAAAAGAAAATCACATAGTACTTCTCACACTCTCAGAGTAAACCCACACATGTTCCATGAAGAATGAATGATATCATTGTATAATTTTCCCACTGAAATTCCCACATGTGCAATTTACCGTGTTAAATCTCTGCCATCTGCAGATCCGTATAAGTGTATTTGCAAAGAAGCTACTTTGAAAGACTCAAGAAGAAAAAGGTTAAGTAGAAATCTTAGTTCCAAAGATGAAATATTTTCAGTGTAGAATATTCAGCAGAAACATGTAATGGCTTGCAAGGGGGAAATTGAATACCATGGCGAATTTGGACACTAATTGAAATAGATTTAACAGCTCTCTCTCTCTCTCTCTCTCTCTCTCTCTCTCTCTCTCTCTCTCTCTCTGTGTGTGTGTGTGTGTGTGTGTGTGTGTGTGTGCGTGTGTGTGTGTGTGTGTGTGTGTGTGTGTGTGTGTGTGTGTGTAGTGTCTTAGCTGCATGCAAACTATTTGCATAAACACCCATAGGCTGCTCAATGTTTAACTACTGGAATTAAATCCTACCATACCTTTCATTAAACAAATTCCCAACTACTTTTTCTTTAAATCTTTATGCACATTTCAAGATAGTTTGCTGCTAGACAGCTAAATGGAAAAGATATGAATTATATAAATCTGTCACCTGAGAAGGTCAGGCAAATACCACAACAGGCTCCTAATAACTCAGTTTAAAAACTAGGCCTTAGTTCCTGCCTCTTGAAACTGAACAGGCACTTTCTGAGTAAACCATGAACAAAGGACAATCAATCTTCAACAACCCTAACAACATGGATGAGGGAGATAACATGTACCAGGCCTGAGTTAGCCACCACAGTCAGCATGTACCAGGCCTGAGCCCCTACAGTCAATAGCTCAAGGTAATAACCAAATAGGGACAAAGGCTGGGACTTGTCCAGGCCTACCCCAAAGGGGAAAACCTATAGCCTTAACCAGCCCCTGCTAGCCCAAACACATTAACATGATTGCTACTTGCATGAGCTAATCCTATCTGAAATGACCTAACTGTCCCTGAAACTCCCCTTAGCTGTGTTTAAAAGGGGCCTGTGGTAGCCATCTTGCCTTTGTGTCTGATGGGTGGCCACAGCATGCTAGTGCCTTTACCCTTGAGATAATAAACACTCTTCCTGATTGTATACATGAATGGCGGTCTTTTGTGGGACATCTCCAGGACCCTAACAATAATGATCTCTGATAGCCATGTTTTCAGTTTTGAATGTGTTGACTCTCTTAAGTTTATAGCAAGCAAGAGTATAGAATAAAGAGCAAGTAGAGATAGAGAAATGCAGTAGATAAATAGAAAACAAGATCAAGTTGGGCAACTCACAAAATCCAACAGAAATGACCAAAGGGGCCCAACTGAAAGAGCAAACAAGTGATAGCATCTTCAAATCAGGGGCTTGCCAACGCCCAGCAGAAGTGTACTGGGGGAATCTTGATGATTGTGGGAACTGACTGGAGCTCCTGGTAGTCTAAGGCAAGCCAGAATGTCTGTGGGGTTAGGCCTGCAGTAAAAGAACCAGGAGTAGCAGATAGGTGGCTTTCTTGAGTCAAGCCAAGCAGTTATACAACAGAAACCAACTGTGGAAGTTGAGACTGGAGTTCCCACGTGAGCTTTCTATGGATGAGCGTCCCACAGCTGAATTTCTGGCTTCCCTTTACCATCGCATGGATATGCTGTGATATAGGATATAGCACAAAATAAATATCATGAGCTGAACATAGCAATTACTATTGGAAATTGTTTACTTTCTAGCTGCTCTCAAGTGTACAATGCTTTTCATACCCTCAGCTGTTTGCTGTTTTCCTTCTCCCTGGTGCAGAAGCCTCTTCCAGGAAAAGATACTTTGTTGAATACCTGAAGTGAACGTGCTGGAGCCTGGGACAGAAAGACCCACTTCACTCCCAGAGTCCACTTTCAAAATGGTGAAACAGCATGTAATCATTTACCAATATAATTGGAATTGTACCAGAATCCTGTAGAATCTTGCCTCATGCCAACCACAACTATCGCTACCAGCTCCAGTGCCTCTCTTTTTTGGTTGAAAGGCTTGAGAAACAACCGAAAGTAGCTATGAACTGTGAAACAGAAGTCCAATGCACCAGTTTGTGGGTGAGACTTGGACCGATGAGAAACAACTGATGAGTATTGTTTACCAACTGCATTAGTTGGGGTTCTGTAGAGGAAAAGAATTGATAAAATGAAAACACGCGCGCACACACACACACACGTAGGGAATTTATTAGAGTGGCTTATCAACTTTGAGCCCTCTGATCCAACAAAGGCTGTCTACCAATGAAAGGTCCAAGAATCCAATAGGTGTTCATTCCCTGAGGCTGAAGGAATGGACTTTCCAAGAGTAAGGTGGGCAATCAGGCAAGGAGCAAAAGCTTCCGTCTTCCATGTCCTTTATATAAGCTGTCACTAGAAGGTGTAGCCTAGATTTAAAATGGGCCTGCTCACCACTGAAGATCCTGATTTAGGGTGGGTCTTTCCACTTCAAATGATTTAGTTAAGAAATATTCCTCACAGGTATACCCAGCTGCTCCAGTTTTAGTTTATTCCAGATGTTGTCAAGTTGACAACCAAGAATAGGCATTACATCCACCTCCTTCCTTCCCAATGTGAACTGTCCTGGGGAAAGTCATTAACCTCTTTGTACATTTACTCAAATGACCACCATGTCTAGTGATTGGTACTCTTCTGTTTCTGTCTCGCTCTCTTTCCTTCCCTCGTGCTACTTTGTTGTACTTCCCTACTAGACAGGCTCAATGACATGTGTCTCTTCAACCCGGGGTGAAACTAGACCCTTGTTGTATTTCTTAGTCATTTTTTTTTAAATCAGACCTGATTTTTATGTTACTAAAATGTAAAAACGTATTTCCATTGTATCCTCGATTTAAGAAAAAAAAATCTGTTATGGTCTCATTACTTTGAAGTACAAAAAGTGTACAATGCTTTTCATACCCTTAGCTGTTTGCCGTTTTCCTTCTCCCTGGTGCAGGAGAGTCTTCCAGGAAAAGATACTTTGTTGAATACCTAAAGTTGAACGTGCTGGAGCCTGGGACAGAAAGAACCACTTCACTCCCACTTTTAGAAAAGCAATACATCCTTCCTTTTATTTCTAGTCTTTCATAAATAATTATGTCAGCTTCTATAAAGACTGTTTTTAAAAGTGTACCCATTTTTAAAATACGCTGAGTACATTTTAAAAGAAGCAAAGTAGATAAAATATTATGCAATGGAAAAAATGAGCACGTGCTTTCAATTACATTAAACACTACTGAGACTTGTCAAAATTCCAGGATGTGTTTTCAGACATTTGTTATTAGTGAAGGGAAAGAGAAAACAAAATAATTTTTGGTAATATTAATTTTCTACTTACATTTTTTATAATTTCAATAATCTGTCAGAAAGTTTTTTTTTATAACTGAAAGAGCAATTCTTTATGGAAAGCGTTATTATGTACAGAAGTGCTGTATCTGAGAGTAAAAGCTACCCATCATCCTCTAACGCATGGATGATGAGTGAGCAATGGCTACTGAAAGCACTACCTTATTCTGAGAGAGTGAGCATTGTGACTTTGGTGGCTTTGATAAACCTTCAAAATTTATTTGCTTACAAGGTAGTGTATATCTTAATTTCTACTACTAGTGTCCCATGTATGAAACTTCATGGATTTACCCTTAAGTGTTAGTTTTCTTGACGTATAAAACTTCCATACCTCTGCTTAAGTCTATAAACTGTTTCTATCCACTGACTTGTGTACTACATGTATCCCCAGTTCCCTGGGCATTTTATTTGTTTTATTCATATTTGTAAATATGTGTTAACACACACAGTCTGAAGGTGGCTAGCTTAGACGCTCCACCTTTATGCACTACCCCAGCCAGGACTTCAGATAAGCTCTACACTTTCCCATTACTCAGAGACTGGAAACAAATGGCACAGCTAATTCTCCAGAGACTCAACCATTGTTTTGATTTTTACAGGGTCCCTTAGAGATGCCATAACCCCCCAGAATGCAGCAAGTAATTTTATAACATAATACCCACTTTCCCAATAGATAGGATGGATGGTGTTTGGTCTTTATCAGGGTTATGGATATTTGTCATCATGTAGGGGAGTTGGTTATAAGTTGTTATAGGGTAAGGGGCTAAACAAATGAGATTAGATTCAAGGACCTGGTTTGGAAAAGAAAAGGGGGGGTATAGATATGATAGGATAAAAAGGTAGATTATTAAATAAACTTTCAAACTAAAAAAGCAATTATCACTTTTAAATAATTTACATGGCATGGATTCTTATACACTGACACATTTCTATGGATCCTTGTATATTGATACAAATTTAAGGTTATTTTTGTTATACTATACTCTCTCTCTCTCTCTCTCTCTCTCTCTCTCTATATATATATATATATATATATATATATGTGTGTGTGTGTGTGTGTGTGTGTGTGTGTGTGTGTGTGTATACATGTTTCTACTTCCATTTAAGATATTTTCCCATATTGTTAGAAATTTGAGGCTATTTTTCTTATACTGTACATCTGTTTCTATTCTTGCTTTAGGTATTACCTATACAGCTCTTACCTATTCACCTTGTTTATTTATGCAATGTGAAGCTTTAGTCCTTAAAAGCTAAATAAAGAATTACAGGTTAATAATCACCCATATTTATCAAACTTATAGTCATGTTAGTTAGGTTTTCTAGGTACACAGAGTTATGTTTTAATTAGATAGGTAATGTTCAAACACTTCGAAGACCTATAGAATATGGCATTTAAAATGTTTTAGACTTTTCTTGACATGAGACACATCTGCTCCTGGTGTCATCGATCTACTTCTAAAGAAGATGATGGGCACCAAAGACACTCCTTATGGAGTTCGCTTTCTTTGTAGCACAAGCTGACCTATAGGGCAAGAGACTGCCCTTGCTTCAACTGCCGACAGTATGCTGTCCAATCTGGACAAACAAGACACAAAGAAAAGCAACTGACAAACTTTGCCAAGACAGAGAAGGACAGTCCTTCAAAATTTCTTGCTTATGAAAAAGGTCTGTCAGATATTCTAGGCCTGTAAGCCAGGGATAGATGCCCCAACATTGCAGAGGAAACTTGGGTGACTGTCCAAGCAGCCAGCTGTTTCTGCCATTTCTTGCACTTTTTAAAAGTTGCTTGCTTGCACTTCCTGCTGACTCAGGTAATATTGTTTTCCTTCTCAGGTCTTTGATGGGGTTGAAGACTAGGCAGTTATAGTTACAGTTCTTCCAAATCTTAGCTAAAGACATATTAGGTATAAAACTTTGGATTCTTCAGGAGAGGACAGCTATTGGAATAATCTCTATAAATTTGCCAATTACATATGGTGTGGACAATTAGAATGTATTTCTTACTTAATAATTATTCCTGTTGTATGTAGTTTCCTTTTTGCTTAGGTTATTATCTTTTCTTTCTTCTGGACAATACTTGATAATAATTCTTATTGTATATGGTTTTATTATGTTAGGATTAGAACCTTTCCTTCTTAATTAGATGAAAAGGGGGAAATGTTGGGGAGAATTCTGTCACTGATCCACTAGCCAATTGAAAGGAGTATTTGGATCCAAGAGAAGGAGCTTTCTTGGGGAATGGATGTGACTCAAATCTAAGTTGGGCTGAGGTCCTTTGGAATGAGGAACAAGTAGAGGGGCAGCAGCAGAGCAGCTGGTGACCTGGTTCAGATTCCCCACTCTGTCTTGTGATTATTGTGCAAGGATTTTGCTTATTAATAAACAGTAAGGTAATCTTTTGACTTCCTTCATCGCTGAAGTGTGTGTATAAGTTTATCTCAAAGACATATTATATAGAAACATAAGCTCTATGATAATAAGATCAAAGTTTTTTCCCCTTTTTCACTACATATACCTAATAAATAGCTATTGAATAGACAATAGCTGTTGGGAGAAGTTGAAGGGTAAATGGAGATACAGGCTCTCTGGGATATTATAAGCTCCATGAAAAAATTGTGGCTATGTACTGAAGAAACATTTCCCCAAGGACTCTGAGGGACTCTGGAGTTGAAAAAAATTCTACTTTCAAGTTCAGTAAAAAGTGAGACAGAATTTTCCCCACTACATTTAGAAGCAGAAAGAAGCTACTACAGTTGGAGGACTGAAACACAACATGAGCTTTGCAGGTAATGAAATCAATGCTCCTTCCTCTTAATCATTCACAGTTGAAACAGCTTTAAAGAAAGCTAGAATATGGCTCACCGTTTTGGAAATCAGTTTTTTATGTGGATAGCACCTTCTATAGCATCAGCAGAAAGTGAATACTGTCTTCCTTCCCTAAGTGTAGAAAGAATTCCCAATGAAAAGTACGAGCCAAGTGTGCATGGTTCTCCAAAGGCATGGTTACCATCATTTCATTCTGCAAGGAGTCTAACCCTTCCTGTAAAGCTCACAGCTCCTTTTTACAGGTTATTCTATGTCCTCTTGTCATATTTATTATACCTGAGTTGAGAAGAGAGATCAAAGAAAATATCTAGAGAACCTAGATAAATTAAGATAAAAAATCTAGAGAAAGTGGGAAGACTGTTCCTTGTCATTGAACTTGGGAATGATCCAAAGCTTAGAGAACAAAACACATAGACAAGAAGGAAAATATCTGTAGTGTAAGTATCTAAGAACAGAAGTTTTCACAAGGGAGATTGCTTATGTGAGAGTAAAGAAGCAGAATCCAGGATCTTATAATTCAGTAGCAGAAAGACTCTTAACAAAACTTTAAAGTAAGAAAAAAGGGTATGGGCCAACAATTTTCCCAAGGCATAAATCATGAAAGTCAACAGGAAAAGTTCTCAGCACTGGAGAAGCATGAATCAGAGGGATAAGGTACCACCACCTTACCTTCAACACAAGGACTATTTGGAAAGACAATAGATAAAAAGTGTTGACAATGTTTGGGGGAAAGGGAACACTTGTATAATATTGATAGACCATGGATTGTAGTCAATACAGAAACAAAAAAGGAACTTTCTAAAAAGATTAAAACTAGAACATTAAGCGCTTATTTCTTCTGCCTACATATCCAAATGATATAAAAGACCCTCCCATGAAGATATCTACAAAACCATCACCATTCTAACATTGGACACATTTCCTAAGGTATAGAAGAAACAGAAATGCCTGACAGAATAAATGAATGGATAAAGAAACAGTGATGTTCACATAATGAAGCATTATTCCACCATAAAAAGGAGATCTCACTGTCTTGCCAAAGTGTGAATAGACCTGAAAGAGATAGTGCTAAGTGGATTATACAGATGCAGGAAGCAAATGTTACATAATTTCACATGTGGACTGTAAAAGGAGATCTCTCTCTCTCTGTGTCTCTCTGTCTCTGTCTGTCTGTCTGTCACACACACACACACACACACACACACACACACACACACACACACACACACTAAAACAGTGGTTACCAGGAGGCTGGAGTGAGGGGAGTGAAAAAATAAAGAAATGAAATACAACAGATAAACAGTGTTGGGTTTGCTGTGTGGATAAGTCTAGAGACCTCATGTACTGCATGAGGACCAGAATTAATAAAACTCAATGTATTAGGGGTTTTGTTAAATAAGCAAAATTTAGTTGCTCTTGTCCTAAACAGTAACTATGTGGGATGGTAGACAAGCTAATGTGCTTATCTAGAGTAATCACTTTACTCTCTATGTATATCCCACAGCATGAATGGGAGACACATTGTCTCATGTAGAAGACACAGTGCTAAGTAAGGAAAACATTACATTGTAAACCTTGAAGCTGTATGATGAAATCTACTGAACAACACTCTAAATTAGCATTTCTCAGCCTATGGGTCGTCACTCCTTTGGAGGTTGAACAATCCACTCACAGGAGTTGTATCTAAAATATCCTGTATATCAGATATTTACATTACAATTCATAACAGCAGTGAAATTATAGTTATGAAGTAGCAATAAAATAATTTTATGGTTTGTGGGTCATCACAACATGAGGAACTACATTAAGGGGTCACAGCACTAGTAAGGTCGAGAACCACTACTCTAAATGAATGTTTCTCTGTTGCTGGATCCTAATGGCTCCCTTGGGGGAGGGGGTAAGAAGGTGCCATGTTAATGGCACAGACACTGGAAGCCAGTTGAAGGCAAATAAGAAACTTGTTTATTTAATAATGGGGAAGGCCTTATATACCCTTCTTTCAGCACCTGGTCTATGTTGCAATCTGATGGCATTGATTGCATGGTCATTCTTCATTGACTGGGCACGATCAAGAACTCTGATAGCAACCAGGAATTCCAACAGCACCTGTTGCTAGGCCCTCAGTCAGACTCCAAGTTGGCTCATAAGGAAGTACCTTATGTGTATGCCTTGGCAACTGGTCTGAGTCAATTTTCTCAATCCTATGGGCCTGTCCTACTACATTTCTCTTCCACTTAGTTGAAGAACAAAGGCTGGTCCCAGGTGATACTCTAAAGAGTCCTTGCCTCTCCCATCCCCATGGTAGGTTAAAGTTTCCCCTCCACCCACCAAGATGTTCCTGTTCTGGTCCCCAGGTTCTAGAAATGCTCCATTATAAGGCATGAGGCACTTTGCAGATGTCCTAAGATCAAAGGTTCTGAGTCAGGGAGATTGCCCTCATAGGAAGTTGATCACAAGAGTCCTTCAAAGGGTTTGGAGTGAGGAAGAAGGAGAAAGAGAGAGGGAGAGTACTGTGGGATGGTCTTTCTGTACACTGCGAATATGTGTTGCTACTGTTGGTTAATAAAGAAGATGTTTTGGCCTATGGCAACCACAGGATAAGAGCCAGGTGGGAAATCCAAGCAAAGATACAGGGAGAAGAAAGGCAGAGTCAGGGGAGATGCCAGCTTGCCACCAAAGGAGCAACATGCCAACAGACAGGTAATGCCATGGCCACATGGCAGAATGTAGATTAATGGAAATGGTTTAATTTAAGATATCAGAGCTAGCTAACAAGAAGCCTGAGCCATAGACCAAACAGTTTGTAATTGGTCATAAGCCTCTGTATGTTTATTTGGGACTGAGCAGCTGTGGAATGTAGGAAAACTTCTGGCTACAGGAGTGGTAGAGGTGGAGGAACAGCAGATAGAGGAGGTTGTATGCAGATAGCCGCAGATTGCACAGTGTACTTTGATGGCAAAGGAAGAAGTTACAAGTCCAGGTTCAGAGGATTCATAGGAACTAAGCTGAGGGAACTAGATCCTCTTCTAGAGACCAGAGGGGATGGGTCCTGCTAACACCTTGATTTTATATGTAAGATTCTGAGTTAGGATTTGCGGTCCAGAACTGTAAGAAAAAAAATCCTTGTATTGCTTCAAGCTATCAAGTCTGTGACCTGTGTTATTGGGGCAATAAGAAATTATTGACCATGGGCCTAGGAAGCTGCTGTGTTATGTCGCTGAAAATGGGAAGTGAAGTTCAGCTTGGGTAATGAATAGAATATTGAAGAATCTGGAAGTCAAAGAGAAAAGCTGTACTTGAAGAGCAAATCTAATTATCATAAGGTGTGGATAAAATATAGACTTTAGAGTGCTGCTGGAGAAGACTTGGGAGGAAACATAGGATGTGTTATCACAAACTGGAAGATAAGACTTTCAATATAGAAAACATGCTTTTCTCTGCAGATACTGTTGAATTACATTCTGTGTGGAAAGCTAAAAGTGTGAGCAAAGACACTGAGGTGTGCCAGGGAAGTTTGAGGACATGGGTGACTCTCCCCTTGCTGACACTGTAAGTGAGACTGGAAGAGAGCATGTGAAGGAAATTCTAACCAAGTGGAACTAGGAATTGGTGACAGAAGACTTCCCAGTCTATCCAAATCTCAAAAGAAACTGAAACGTGAGACTCGCCTGAGGGAAATGCTCTCTGGAGGAAAAGCCACATTGTAAGACACACAAACCAGTGAATAAAGTGAAATTCACTCACTGCCTATGGGATTAAAAAATGAAATGGGCAAGGAAGAAGACAATCTAGAACTTTCTTATAAAACTAAACATATTCTTCCCATATTATGTAGCAATCACACTCCTTGGGATTCATCCAAGTGAAATGAATACATCCACACAAAAACCAGCACACAGCTTCTGTAGCAACTTCATTTATGAGTGTCATTGTTTATAGCACATTGTAAAATATCGTGCAGTGTTCAAATGGAGTAAGCTATCAGGTCACAGAAAGACAGACAAAACTCAAGTGCTTGTTAATAAATGAAAGAAATAAGACCACCCCAGACTATTCATTCCTACATGCTTGCAAATGTGCAGATAGCATCCTCAGAATCATAGTTGTGGAGATTCCACAAGGACTTGTGTGGTTCAGGGGTAAAGAGGAAAGAAGAAATGATTATAGGAGAAGACAGAGGTCCTTTGAGTCAATGAAACCATTTTGTATGGTGCTATAACAGCGCAACCATGTCATCTTATATTTGTCAAGGGCCATAGCATTTACTACAACATTAGTGAAGTCTAATGTCTGTTATAAACACTGGGTGATAATGAGGTCTTAATTTAGGCTCAAGAACTGTCCACTAATTTATCATCTAATGAGGAAATTTGAAAGTGCCTAGACTGTGTATATGTGGGAAAAGGGCATAAATAGTAAGTCTCTATATTCCACTGTATTTTGTTGTGAACTTAAGACAGCTCTTAAAATAAAGCCTATGTTAAGTAGAATAGACTGGGAACAAATAATGCATGCTCTAATGTATATGTGAAATCTTACAATATTGACATAGAAGTAGATACTAGAGAAATTAACACCACAGACTGGGAAGGGTGGGGAGTACAGAAGTTGAGAGAAGTTGGATAAGGATCATGGAAATACACTTACCTACTGAATTCTAAGTCTTTATAGCACAACATGCTGCCTCTTATTTTGTAAGAATTTGTTTCTTATTTTAGAACTAAAAGAAAGGAATTTGAAAAAATCTCATGTCCCCAAAATTATGTTTTTTAACATGGAAAAAACTAATTCCTGTAATTCAATATTGAATGCATATATTGAATTATTTAATATATTATGTCCCATAAACAAGGTGCAATTAAAATTTTTAAAAGTCAGCACTAGCAAACATCCTGCAAAAAAAACACAATGTCTGAGATAACTTAATGGAAAAGATTTGGGGGAGTCACAGTTCTTTAGGATGCAATCTATGATCAAGTGTCTCTAGTGCTGGCTTCCTTCAAGAGCAGTATACCATGGTGGGGATAAAGGAAATCCACAATTGATTATTTCCAAGACTTGAAACTTAACAGAGGCTAACCTATTTGTATTACGCAAAATAAGTAAATAAAAAGGCCAAGGGGGTCTTTTCTTTCTTTCATTATCTCAGTTTAGGAAATGGGCTGTTTTTGTTTCCAGTGCCTTTTTCATATTGTAAAAAACAATTGAATTATTTTCTAGCATTACAGATCTGTGGTACAGAACATCAGAATCTGGGCATCTGATTGGGGTGATTGTCTTTTGTATTTGGAGGATATGTGGTGAATCTTTGAAAACCATTATAATAGGCCTGAATAATGTGGATTGTGTCCACACCCCAATCCCCCAAAGCCTATGAATGTTAACTAACACGGTGGAGATGTTGAAGATATGATGACATAAAAGATTCTGACATGAAGTTACTACCTTAGTTTATCTAGAAGAACTGAAATAATAACAAGAATTCTTACAAGTGGAATGCCATGGGCAGGAGAACTAGACAGAAAGCCATGGGATGATGGAAGACAGAGGAAAGAGGTTGTAGTAGCTGATATTGATAGACCACCAAGGTAAGCTGTGATGCTCATATATTTGGCCAAACACAAGCTTAGATGTCATGAAGATGTGTTTCAATATGATTAACATTGAGTCATTGGACTTTATGTAAAGCATAGGACTCTCTGTCAAGTAAGTGAAAAATGAACCTCATCAAGCAACGGAAGGCTCTAAGAGAAAAATACTGAAACTGCCCAAGAAGGAAGGAATCTCATCTCCATATTCCTTTAGAGCTTGAGACTGAGATTGTAATCTGCTCAGCCAATATCTTTGTCATTGTCTTCATCTCCTCCTCCTCCTCCTCCTCCTCCTCCTCCTCCTCCTCCTCCCCCACTCTCTCTTTCTCTCTCCCTGCAATAAACTATGTGTTATATGTAGCTGGAGAGCTTTTCTCTCCGGGTCCCACCAAGTCCCACCAGTCCCAGAGCCCACTTATAAAATAAACACACAGACGCTTACATTATTTAAACTGCTTGGCCCATTAGCTCAGGCCTATCATTGTCTAGCTCTTACTCTTATATTTAGCCCATCTCTATTAATCTATACTTTGCCACATGGCTCGTGGCTTACTGGTACCTTACATCTTGCTTGTCCTGGTGGCAGCTCCAGGCAGTCTCTCTCCCTGCCTTCCTGTTTCCTCAATTCTCCTCTCTGTTAGTCCCGCCTATACTTCCTATCTGGCTACTGGCCAATCAGTGTTTATTTATACAGAGTGATATCCACAGCAGTTATATGCAATTATTTCATGCTAGCTCTGGAGTTAAATAGTGAGGAAACACACACACACACACACACACACACACACACACACACACACACACACACACAGGGTGTGGAGGAGGAGGGGTTGCTGCTAGGCTGTGGGTGGCAATTTTCACTGCCTACTTATTATTCCATATACTCGGAATTTACCCCGTGATCAGCTGGGATGAGATATAACTAAATGTAAAGCTTTGTATCAAGTTCCTTTTGAAGGATGCTATGTAAACCATACAGGAGTTTGAAATGGCTTTTAAACTTACAGCAACACACTCAGCTGGTTCTACCATCAAAATAAAAAACCTTCATGACAGTAGTTCGAGTGGTCCTGCACTCCAAAGCTGGAAGATGTAATTACTGTTGGAGCACAGCTACACTGGAGCTGGTTTAGCCTCAGAAGGTTAATCCTAAAACCAGGTGCCAAGAGAAAAAGAGGAACACCTGAAGTCCGTGATGGATTTCTGATTGGATGAACTTTGGAAATTATTGCTGTAGAGTCTTCTCTGCTTCTTGGAGACAGTAGAGATGACTTTATTTCTCCTGCAGTTGAAATGATACTACCTGGTCTCTTGGTGTTCATGCAAAGACCTGGATAGTTGTCCTGTGAGGTCATCTTCGTTTTCAAGATCACCTTTCTTTGCATTTTCTCCACACTGATAAATATATAGACTGGGACAGCTGTTACAACCCACATGAGGAAGCAACTGAGCTGACAAAGGATTAACAAAAGTGAGTGGAGAGAAAGGTGTGGACATATTCTTTTAACCATTTTCATTTCAACAGCTTTTCTAAGTTTCAAATCATTTCCAAACCAAAAAAACAAAAAAACTTTTTAGGAGTAGGAGTATCTTCATTTCAAAGAGATAAGTTTTCCTCATAACTGAAGTTAAGTACTGGAGTTCAACACATTTTCTGTGATTGCTCTAATGGGGTTTGAGAGCTTAGCAAGTCCATAATACCCCATTTCATCACACAGTTTAGGAACAAGTCTCAGATGAGCCATTGCTCCCTATGTCTAATGAGACTCCTTCCCTCACTACACATGTCAGGATGTTGTGAAATTGGGGGGAGCAGGTTCAAAGTTAACCTAAGCCCTTGCTTTGCATTCCAAACAAGATCAGAAGCAGAAGCCTCAGAGCAGCTGGCCCCTCCAGTCTGTGACTTCATTGACATCTGCCCCCAGAAATGGCTGAATTTAAAAGAGCAGGGTAATAACCATTAAATGAAAATTTCTGAAACCTTTGATAGCTGTTATCAAAGTGTTCACTATGAGTTCAAACTGCTAGCTTTAGCTAAAAGTTATAGGAAAGGGCTTTGCTTTTTTTTTTAAGCTTTTGATATGTGACAGCGAAAGCAATTTTAAAGTATGCCATCTGAAATTATATTACTATGTCATCTAAATATTTTTACCCATGTCTAATAATTTTTAAATGTGTATTTATTTTGTTTTATGTGCATATGTATGCACCTGATTGTATGTATACCACATGTATGCAGGAGCTCACAGAAGTCAGAAGAGGCCATCAGATTCCATGAATGTTAGAAACCACCATGTGGGTGTTGGAAACCAAACCCAGGTCCTCTGAAAGAGTGGTAAGCACTCTCAACCACCTTACCATTTCTTCAACCCTCAGCTTTTATAATTTAAAGCAAAATTGTAAGTGGTGAACCATTTGGTATGTTTTTTTTTTTATAATTTATTGTATCTGACCTCTGCTCATCTGCTTTTTATTGCAAATTCAGCTGAATACTTGCAACTTGAAACAAGAGACATTTTCAATTTGTACCTACAGGACACTGCACCAGGTTTGGCATACAGAGACAAAGGCACAGCTCTCATTGCAGAGGTGACAATCATGGGGACAATGTTCACAGCTCTTTCCCTTCCTGTCATTCTCTGGAAGTATTGAGACTTATATGTTTAACCAAATTAGGTCCTCACATCAGATGGCCTGTTAATAAACTTAAACTTAATATGTTCTGCTAAAACGCCATGTGATCCCTACCCTACAGAGATAACTACACTTGTCACTCAAGTCACACTTTTACAGCCTACATTTCTTCTCCTCCTCCTTCCTCTCTCTCCTACTTTCTTTCTTTCTTGTTTCTTTTTAATCCTTTTTGGAGCAAGATCTCCTTTAGTCTAACCTAGCCTCTTAAAATCATTATATTGCCAAGTATGCCCTCCTGATCCTTCTGTCTCCACCTCCCAGGTACTAGAACCACAGGAATGCAGCACCTTCTTACATGGATTAATAGCCTTAGGGACCATTGAGTATGGACCTTTCCCTCAAAGTGATCTTTGGTCTACACCATGTTAATTAGAAAAGGAAGCCCTTGGGATTTAAATAAGCATATGAAAAAGTGGAAGCTTCTTAAAGCTTAGTTTCTTCCTCTTGATCAAAATAATAGAATCTTGACTCTACCTGGGCCATAATAGAGACCCACAACATTACACATTAGTGTCTCTTTTATGAGACAATCTAGCTGAGCCAGCCAATGAAGTAAAGCTCCCACTTCCACCTAAGAATATGCTAAGGAGAGGTGGAATAATTATCCCCTTA